>NC_056577.1:32719360-32826860 GCF_018340385.1 Cyprinus carpio | reverse complement strand
GTCTCTTTAAGTGAGTTATTGAATCATTTACTAAACCAATTTGTTCAAAACAATTGATTCATTCAGTAATCAACAGACTAAACATTTAAACACTTAAAAAATTTCACACACTAAAGCATAAAAAAAGAAAAAAAATAATCATAATACATATAAAGCATCCAAAAACACTGATGCATTCAGGAACAAAACAAGTTGTCATACTATATATACAGTATCTTATAATAAAAGAAATGCAACATGCAATAAAATGTTACCAATTTATACTTTAACATTTTTTTTTAATTTATTTAATGCATATAATGAAATGCATTTATTAACTCTAAATAAGAATGGTTCTTAATATTCAGCATATTTATTAATGGCAGCTTTATCTATATTCAAACTTACACTGAAACCCTGAAAATAACAGTCTTGAATGTCATACTGAACATCAGATACCCTCGTGAATCATATCCGAATCATATCAAATATACCAACTTCTGTAGCATTTAACCATAATTATTTTTTTTCTCTAAACATAGCTTTGAGAGAGGTTGGAAATGACCCCAATTTTCTTGCAGTAATTATGGCAATCTGCCTGTTCAAACATCATTTAATTACCTCAATTAAAGCAGTAATTAATCATCTGCCTAAGAATCCATTACTAGCCAATGACTGAAATTGTCCTTTAATCAAAAGCTTTGGCTTGACACTCGGGTCAATCGCGCTGCCGAAGCACATGAGAAAGTGCGCTCTCATCATTTTGCATGATGTTTACCAGACGCCGCTCTGGCCTCATACTAGATGAGTGACAGCTTCACGTCTCCTAATGAGCAGAGCTTCAGACCCTGAGCCATAACTGTGAGCAGCATCATTAAAACGCAATACATTAAAAACACTGCTGAGCAATTAATTGTTGCCTGTCAACATGAAATGTTCTCACATGCCACTGTTTATCTCGCCACTACTTCAGATTGTTTGGCAGGGAGAGTTGAATTACAACTCTTAATTGTTTGCATTTCATTTGAGGTCCTGTTAGTCGAGGTTTCTTATATCAAAAACTATATATACACTTTTTTTTCCTGCCTCTGCATGCAGCCTATTTTATGATTATGTATGTATGTATGTATGTATGTATGAAAGATAATAAAAATAGCAATTAGAAATGTGTTTTCCCAATTAGTTCTCAAAAACTATATATATTATACTATATAAACTTTTCTCAAGTCACTAGTCATTGGCAGGTGTAGCAAAATGTTAGTTTTAAGCAATGTCTTTTTCTCAAGTCACTAGTCATTGGCAGGTGTAGCAAAATGTTAGTTTTAAGCAATGTCTTTACAGTAAATATAAGTTAAAATGAGTTTATGATTTCTTTTAAAACTTTGGTCACAAACTTAACCCTGTAAAAAAAATAACATGTAAAATAATAGTCTGAAAATCCTTTTATATATAATCAATCTTTTTTTAATCGGACATTTAGGCAAAATATTAAAAGATAAAGAAAAAAGCTTGTTTTTGGGGGGAATCATATCAGGCTCTTGTGCCTCATATAGTATCATATATTGAGAATTTGGAGGGGAAAAACACAGTTTTATTCAGAGTCCCAAACTAAGTAAAAAATATGCAATTTGGTGCAGATGCTGACATTTACAACAACAAAAAGTAAAAAAATCCTATAAAAAAATCAATTAAATCCAATAAAACATTCATAACATGCATATAAATATAAGTCGTCACTCTATATCTCCAATAATCCTTCTTAGTAAGATGATATTTCAGTGATCCCAACATATAATGCAACGCAATCAAATGCTGATTGAGAGATATAGAATTAAAGGCTCCTCAGAAGATGTGAGATGTTCTGGAGGCTTGTGAAGATCATTCCTCCGCTGAGGAACAGTGAAAGTAAAGCTTCTGGAAACAAACGCTCCTCAAAAGATCCTGAGGATCAGATTTGAGACTGTAAAACATGATTGATGGAGAATCAAGTAAAGCTGAGCTGCTTCAGTCCAGTAAGAGTTCATCTGGAGATATTACTGCAGTTATTCTGACCTTTACTTGATCACAATCACTCAAGATTTGACACACAAAGCTCCAGCTGAAGCTTTGTACAATTAGACTAAAAGAGATTTTGATTTCTAAACACATCTTAATCAATCAGATGACAGAAGGCATGGAGTAGATTGTGTGCAACAGGTTTAACAGCAGTTTTGATCATTTTACAGTATGTAATATGTTCAGCTAATTGGAGGAAGCAATATTCAACATGAAATGTAAGTAGTTCAGAAGCCACACAGGAAAAGATGAGACTAGACCATTCCACAAAACATTTCAAGTATGTCCAATACAGGCCCTTCCTCACTAATGTCACTCAGAATAGGGTGGATTAAGCTTACCTTTGCAAGCAAGCGATTTATACGCACCCGCAGAAGGCAGAAGAGTCTCACTCCACCTCCATGGCCCTCTCAATGTGGTTAGCTAGCTGAGTGCAGTCAAGCATTTAGGTCAGGCACTCGCCAGGGCACCCGCTTCAGTGGCTCTGATGGGTCCTGACTCTTATCTGCCATGGTCAGCCAGCAAGAAGAAAAAATGAGCTGTAGGAAGAAGATGACAAAGAGGGGCCGTGAGTCAGAGGCAGTCCAGAGTTTGAGAGAAGGGCGAGTTGGTGTTAGTCACAGAGATCACAGCCGTCGGTTGTCTCTTGATAAGTCTGGCCGGGGGCATTTTGCATGAGGGACAGAAACCTATACAAGCAGCTCTCGACATGACCGGAAAATGGGTTACAGGTCTGTTCTGAGGGTCACAGACAATGCTGAATATGAATAATAAATTGCATTTGTAAAAATAATCCATCAGATAATAGAGCAAAGTTAGGATAATATATATATATATATATATATACACTGTATATACAAAATATATAGGCTTATTGACTTTCAAACAAAAATTCAGTTGCAATGGATTTGTGTTCAATGAAACCTTGAGAAAATATATTAATATCTTTAAAAAGCCATACGGAAATGCATGTTTTAAGCCAATAAAAATATTTCCCTATTAATAATAATATTAATATTATTCAAATTATATTGAATGAGAATGCTTATTAAAATGTATATATTATTTATATTTAAGTTATTTGCCTACACACACACACTTAACTAATAATATAGCTTAAAATATTAAAATTTTAAATATACAATACTGTTGAAATTGCAAATTTTGACAAGAATTCTGATAAAAAAAATATTCTATTTATAATATGAAAATGTTTTTAATAAATAATGGATATGTATAAAATGAAACATTATTTTATCACATTTTAAGCTAATAAAAAATCCATATAATGATTAACAATAAAATCAATATTATAAAAAAAAGCGAATAATGTCATGAGAATCCTTATTAAAAATATTGAATTTTTAATATGAGCAAGTTATTTGATAAAAATGGATGTGTACAAAATAAAATTTAATCTAATAAAAAAGACCATATATTACTTTTAATAATAAAATCAACATAATTAAAATGGCGAATATCTACATGAAAAATATAATAAAATAGTATTTTTTTAATATATTATCTGATAAAATATGGATGTGCATAAAATGAAACATTATATTTTCATATTTTAAGCTAATCAAAAGTCCATATATTACTATTAATAAATAAATCTATATTATTTCAACGTCAAATAGCGAAATAAGATAGAAAGATTGAAGAAATACAGTCCTTTCTTGATTGAAATTAATGATTTCATATCTGAATTTGAGGTCAAGCAGCGAGAGGCAAATATGTTATTCAAGGCCAAAAAAGCCTCAATACTCTTAAGATAACACATTAGCCACAGAATAACTTACAAATCGCACACTGTTTCAGGGTTATACGCACATCTCAAAGATTCAAAAACCATGAATATATAGTTATTTTACACTGCATAAAATAGTCACATTAAAATCATGAAAGAACCCCAATTATAGTTGCTGTGTTTGATGCCACTTGTCTCTGTGATGAAGTAGCTTGTAATGTATTCCCTCAGGTGCAATGATCTTGGGTGTAAAGATCCATTAAGCCTCTCCGTCTGTTTTAAAAAGCCCATCAAGGTCAGTGGCTTTGGATGGCTTGGCATCGTAAATGTTTCTGAATGCTGGTGTTGAGGGTAGAGGCGCGATCCACTGTTATGACTAATGAGCTGTTTTGACAATCAGGTTGTCCTGGCAACATAAGCCTATCGGTGGAGGCATCTAAATAATATGCATGCGGTGAATGCATTAGACATTTGGGTTACAGAAGGACAAAGCTTGCTTAGGTGCTCAAACAAACCTGTGGGTTAATGACTGTATTTAGTATCACTAGTTTGTTTCAGGTAGATGTTGTAACTACGCTGCAACAGTCTCAGAGGATAGATCTTGATTTAATTTACGCAGATGACAATCACAGTAAATCACAGCACAATAAGATAGTTGTTTTGTATTGCATTTTTATGAAATGTTAATATCTAAATGTAAAATAAGTTTGGTGTAAAGTGCTGAAGTGAAGATGAAAACTCATTTTGAGAAAATGGCTTTAAAGATATGTATTGTGATTGAAAAATGAATGTGTGTAAAATTAAACATTATATTTTTACATTCGAAGCTAATAAAAAAATTCATATGTTACTTTAAATAATAAAATCTGTATTATTACGATTGCAAATATCGACATGAAAAATCGTACAAGACTGTTCAGTTTATAAAATAAATAAGATTTTTTTTTTTTTGCAAAACAAAAGCTTGTATTTAAATTATGTATTTTAAATGAAAGCTTATATTTTCATAGTTTAATCTAATAAAAAAGCCCATATTTTACAATTAACAATTAAATCAATAATACAATTGAAATATGAGAATCCTTATTAAACGTTATCACACACACACACACACACACATTTTTATTATGTATTTCATTTATTGATTTTATATTTCTGTACTCTTAGTATGTATATATATGTATATATACTTATGTTCAATTCAAAGTAACCTTTACAAATTTGCTGCTATATAGTAGAAATAAAAACACGTTTTGAGAAAATGGCGTAAAAAGATATGTATCATAATTGAAATCTACTGATGCAAATAGACTGAGTGCAATACAATAAACACTTAAATGTGTATTTGGGGTGTTTCCTTTCCTAAAATATGTCATGGAAGCAAAATACCCCAAAATCTCAAAAAAAAAAAAAAAGTATATATATATATAGATGCTTTTTCCTGTAGACATCTTATGCATGCTAATAGCCTACAAAAATAATAATTTAATAAACATAGATGCTTCAGATATAAGTTTTATCATCAAAGTACATTTATTTAGGAGAAAAACAATCATAAACAATAATGTTCCTGTTGCTCTAACAGTACTAGCAACACAAAGGTCATGGGTTTGATTCTCAGAAAATGCATGAACAGAATAAAATGGATCTTGCATTTAGTTGTTTTATACAAAAGCATCTACTAAATGCATTAATGTCAATGTACATATCCGATTACAAACCCTAGTGATAGTCGAGCCAGAAATGAAGTCATGATGCTCTTCAGCAGTTTCCATAGAGATGACAGACGGACAGCTTCAGCCCGAATGACAAAAGCAACAGGTTGAGAGGAGCGACATTATCACTCGCATTACAAGGTATGTTAGAAATAAATGAGAGGAATCAGAGATGGACAGGAGAGGATGTAGGATGAGATATGTGGGGGCTCAATTGCCTGGTGACTTTGTCTGATTGAAACTGACCTGCTGTCTGCAGTTAAAATCTTCTAAACTGGAAAAACTGAGAGCTATCATCTGGTTTTAATTTGAGTGGCTCTCATGTGGTTAGCCAGGGTGAAATTTTACATTAAACGCCTCTAATTTGACAGAGTAAAAATGAAGGCGCCACAGAATGTGCCTGTCAATCAAGAAGGCGACAGAGGGCGAGAACTGTGCCGTAATCTGGAGGAACGGAATTAAAGCATTTGCATTTTCACATTTGAGTTATTTTGACGTCGTAGAAAAACTGTAAAAGCCACAGAGTGTTGCGATTATTGATGACACAGCAGCCGAGAGATTAAAATAATGGGGGAAACAGATTTGTTCCTCCTGCGGGTCAATCATCACAAACTCAACGGTGATAGGCAGCAGGAGAAATTAGGATGACACAACAAACTTTATTCGCGGAGTAATTGGTTTGGTTCACAGGATGCCAACAGTGACAATCTTCAGATTTAATGGTTATCTGCATTTAATAAAAAAGATGCATAATTAGGCATGATGTATTGTGAATCATTTGCAACAACATCTAATTTGCTGTACTCTCTTTTTTAATGATCTTGAAAGAAGTCTCTATTGCTCACCAAGGCTACATTTATAGGATTAAAAATACAGTAGAATGATTAGAATGATTTCTGAAGGATCACGTGACACTGAAGATGCTGAAAATTCAGCTTTGTATCACAGAAATAAATGACATTTTATTATATATTCAAATAGAAAGCAGGTATTTTAAATTGCAATAATATTTCACAATATTAAAGTTTTTACTGTATTTTTAATCAAATAAATTCAGCTTTGGTGAGCATCGGAGACTTTCTTTCAAAAGTTCCTTTGCTATATGTGGTGAAAAAAAAAAAAAAAAAAAAAAAAAACGAAAAAAAAAAAAAAACTAATAAATCTGTAATAAAACTGTAATTAAACTGTAATAAATCTTGACATTTGCCAAGTGAAAAAGACTATAATTTTATAATTTATGGGAAAAAAATAACAAATCCTTAAAATGTTTCTACTTATATATTCACTGTAAAGTTCTGGCAACCAAATCTGTAAATATCACAGATTAGTTTTTAAATCATTAAAAAGTCTATGTCACGATTTAACACACAGTCCCTCTGTGTCCCTCTCTACTGTCTCCTCCTCAAATAAACCATAGTAACAATCACTTAGCAACCAGATCATCTTGAGTTTCTCGAGTTGTTAGTGCAATTAATAAAGAAAAATAAAAGGCAATAGTGAGCTGATCGATTGTCTGAATTGTCTAAATTTGACAAAAAAAAAAAAAAAAAAAAAGTTCAATATATGTTTAAATACTTTTCCTGGACAACAGGACACATATACTGTTTAAGTGTGCATTTGTCATTGTAAATTTTAACCAAGAACTAATGTTGCTACATCAATATTAAATAAAAGTAAATATAGATTTTTGACACTTTGGGGTCACAAAAAGTGCTGTTGTACTCTACTAACAACACTGACTTCACAATAGCTGAAACACACCATGAAGATCCACTGAACAATACCAAGGGAGGAACGTCTACGATAACGAGTGAGCTAATGAAGGGGAAGGTAAAGTTTCTCATCTGCACATAGATAACCTTGGCTGTAATTACTGACCAAAGTCATTCAAATGAGGTCTAAAGCAAAATAAATGAGAATGAATAGAGATATAATCCTGCACTGCAAAAGCTTCATCACCACCAGAAGAGTAATACATCTCTTTTAAACGTCCTTTATGTGCAAGGAAAGGTAGCTTTTCAATGGCAAAGTTATTATCTGTCAGCAACCAAGGTTAAAGGCGAGAGAGATCCATGGAAATCAGAATTGGAAACGAGTGGGCATATTCGCTAGGAAAGGCATGTTTTATCATATCGGACTTCATAATAGATGATCAGTGTCATAAAGAATGATGAGGCTGCTGCGTCGTTATTTAAAAAGCCAGCGAGAGACTCATTTTTTCATCCAGTTCAGACGGGGTTGCCCACATGTAGATGAGCTGGAAAAGAAATGTGTTGCTATGTGTGCTAAACTTTACTTCAATATTTATATTTAAAATGAATAGTTAATAGTAATATTCAAAATACAAATTTAAATCGAAAACAGAGAGAGAGAGAGAGATTCATTATTTATATGAATTATATTTAATTTATTATAATTTAATTTATAATTAAATTACATGTCTTAATAATAATAAATGTTTTATTTTTAAAGTGATTTTAGAGGTTTCATTCAACCTAGCGACACCCCTTAACGGTGATAAAATCATTTACTCACAACCTCGACTGGCATGTTGTATTATTTATTTATTGTGTCCAAATTAGGAGGTTATGATGGATGAACATACCTCCATACCTCCAGAGAACCAGACAAAACACAGTCAGTATTGATAACTCAGATCTATTAAGTCATACATTCACAAAGCATCTCATTCATATTCACAGACGCATATATTCAAAGCCTGCAGTGTTTTCAGACACCAGGGTGTTGTAATGCACACTTACTGTATTAAAGACAAAACTCAAGGTGACCTGACAACAACATCTCATCTCAACCGCAGCAATGCAAACCACCAACAGCATGCCTGGAGTGCATCTGTCACCGCTAGAGAAACATGCACACGACCACCCAACTATGAAGCATTGACATGCAGGATGCACTTAAATAACCTTGTAGCAGATAACCTCGACAACTCGCCACGCTGTGTAAAAATGGCTAATCTGCTGTGTGTGTGTGTGTGTGTGTGTGTGTGTGTGTGTGTGTGTGTGTGTGTGTGTGTGTGATCATAGCTGAAGGAGATAGTGGGTTGTCTGCTGTGGGAATCATTCAGTGATTAATGATACAGTCGCATTGGCAGATCGCTGCGGTGACCTTCAAATAGTCTGAAATATGTTTAGCCTCTTGTATTTTACAGCGCTTCGCCTTTCATCCTTCAGTTTGTCGAGGTTTTAAGGGGTAAAAGGCCAAAAGTGGGCAGAGAAAGTGACATGAAATACCCTTGACCCTTACTTGACCATTTAACACATGACCTGCCCTGTTGCTCACATCAGACAAAGACACACACAAAGCAATGCTATATATATATGTATATATATATATTATATAATATATATATATATATATATATATATATATATATATATATATACACATATACATATATATATATATATATATATATATATATATATGTATGTATATATACATACATACATACATACAGGTGCTGGTCATATAATTAGAATAGCATCATATTCATTCATTACACACAGTCTGATATATTTCAAATGTTTATTTCTTTTAAATTTGATGATTATAACTGACAACTAAGAAAAATCCCATATTCAGTATCTCAGAAAATTTTAATATTACTTAAGACCAATACAAAGAAAGGATTTTTAGAAATCTTGGCAAAATGAAAAGTATGAACATGAAAAGTATGAGCATGTACAGCACTCAATACTTAGTAGAGGCTCCTTTTGCCTGAATTACTGCAGCAATGCGGCGTGGCATGGAGTCGATCAGTCTATGGCACTGCTCAGGTGTTATGAGAGCCCAGGTTTGCTCTGATTGTGGCCTTCAGCTCTTCTGCATTCTTGGGTCTGGCATATCGCATCTTCCTCTTCACAATACCCCATAGATTTTCTATGGGGTTAAGGTCAGGCGAGTTTGCTGGCCAATTAAGAACAGGGATACCATGGTCCTTAAACCAGGTACTAGTAGCTTTGGCACTGTGTGCTAGGGCCAAGTCCTGTTGGAAAATTAAATCTGCATCTCCATAAAGTTGGTCAGCAGCAGGAAGCATGAAGTGTTCTAAAACTTCCTGGTATACGGCTGCGTTGACCTTGGACCTCAGAAAACACAGTGGACCAACACCAGCAGATGACATGGCACCCCAAACCATCACTGACTATGGAAACTTTACACTGGACCTCAAGCAACATGTATTGTGTGCCTCTCCTCTCTTCCTCCAGACTTTGGTACACTGATTTCCGAAGGAAATGCAAAATTTACTTTCGTCAGAGAACATAACTTTGGACCACTCAGCAGCAGTCCAGTCCTTTTTGAAGCGAGACGCTTCTGACTCTGTCTGTTGTTCAGGAGTGGCTTGACACAAGGAATGCGACAGCTGAAACCCATGTCTTGCATACATCTGTGCGTAGTGGTTCTTGAAGCACTGACTCCAGCTGCAGTCCACTCTTTGTGAATCTCCCCCACCTTTTTGAATGGGTTTTGTTTTACAATCCTCTCCAGGGTGCGGTTATCCCTACTGCTTGTACACTTTTTTCTACCACACATCTTTTCCTTCCCTTCGCCTCTCTATTAATGTGCTTGGACACAGAGCTCTGTGAACAGCCAGCCTCTTTTGCAATGACCTTTTGTGTCTTGCCCTCCTTGTGCAAGGTGTCAATGGTCGTCTTTTGGACAACTGTCAAGTCTTCCCCATGATTGTGTAGCCTACAGAACTAGACTGAGAGACCATTTAAAGGCCTTTGCAGGTGTTTTGAGTTAATTAGCTGATTAGAGTGTGGCACCAGGTGTCTTCAATATTGAACCTTTTCACAATATTGTAATTTTCTGAGATACTGAATTTGGTATTTTCTTTAGTTGTCAGTTATAATCATCAAAATTAAAAGAAATAAACATTTGAAATATATCAGTCTGTGTGTAATGAATGAATATAATATACAAGTTTCACTTTTTGAATGGAATTAGTGAAATAAATCAACCTTTTGATGATATTCTAATTATATGACCAGCACCTGTATATATAATTTATTTATTTATTTATTTTATTATTTATTTATTTTTTTTACTTTTTTTATGATTTTAATGGATCAAATTTTGATTATTTCTATTATATATTATATATACAGTATATATACAGTATATATATATTATATATATATATATATATATATATATATATATATATATATATATATATAATATATATATATATATATATATATATATTAATAAATAATATTAAATAAATAAATACATTTATTAATTATAAATAAATACAAATATAATTTGTGATAAATAAATTACCATAGTATAAAAACAGTAGTCCATTTGATTCGAGTGCAATATTATAAATCTTCTGAATTCATATGAAACCATTTCATGAGACATACACAGAACATTACATTTATGAGTTTGAATTAAATGTCTTTTTTTTTTTAACCTGTTTGAAGCTTGAAAGACAGGGTCAAATAAAAGTGACAAAGGGTTGTCAGTTTTGGCTGAACAATTCCTTTAAGAAAAGAAACAAATGAAACATACAGTGTAGTCACTGAACCATAATACTTACAGTGCTTTCCTTTACCCCTAATTTAACACTTCAACATCTCACCGGATGGAAAGTGAGTGAGGAAGCGAGAGGGAGACCGCACTACTATTTAATTTGACTTTGTGAGCACCGGATATGGAAATTAAATCACGACTAATGAGCAATGAACAATGAAAAGGGAAGATAAATGGTCCAGTGGCCGCCAGACGGACAAGGTTGCTGAAGTTGAATAACTTTACTCCTTCATAATTCCCCCATTCAAAAGCACCCTAAGGCAATTGAATCCTAATTCTTAGGAAATGCCATCTTTGGTACATTTGGCTCGACTTCCATCAGAATAATTTCCTCTAAAATGCTAATGAGAAGAAACAGAAGAAAAACAAGTGTAAAAACTCAGAGAACAACAAAAGGGCTTTCTGAAAGAGACATTATTAAAGACTAGTCAACGCTGGTAGAGTGTGATGGGTGGGGGGGGGATGGGGGTGAAATTCTTTACAGGTGAAAATGTTGTGATTTCAAAAGAATACCGGCCCCCAAACAAAAATAACTTGTGTTTATTCCACTTAAATTATAAAGATTTCCAAGAATTTTTTCTTTATTTTTTTTAAGTAGAATCTTCCTTTGACAAAAGATGGTGCAGACATTGGGGAATATTGTCTTTGCCAGCAGAAAGACAGAAACTCAACAAGCACAATAAGAGGATTGGAAAAAACTTCTAACGTAGCCAAGATAAAATGTTTTTTCAAGGTAATGCTGTTTCTCCCAGAGGACAAAAAAAAATAAATAAATAAAAAATAAAGATATAATTAAAAGATGCTGCAAAATATAAACACATCCATGACCTTTATGAAACACTAACAACAGACTAGAGAATCTCTGTGGTCCGGCTGCAGGGCTGCTGGTTATTGGATGATTTCAATCAATGCACAGCTTGCAGAGCGCTCTAAATGCTTATTGAATATTCAATTAGTCGAACAAGCTGCAATGACGACTGCACCAGGAGAGAAAATCTCTCAGAAACAGAGAGAAACAAATTTAGAAAAGCTATATATACTGTATATATAAGTGTGTGTGTGTATGTGTGTGTGTGTATATATATATATATATATATACATATAGCCTACACACACACACACACACACACACACACACACACACATGCACATATATATATAGAACTTGAAGGTCTTATTTCTATTTGTATTTACTTTTAAAGTTTGGATCACAGTAAAAGCATAATTTTTACATTAGTGATAATATTTTTGCAAAAGATCCAGCCCCGTCTCCATCACTCACAGTTGCTTGTACACGTTTTGCACATGAGCCGCATGCACCCCAAAATGAAATTGCTTGATTGACCATTGATAGCTTTAATTGATTACATCTCTTATCGACAATTAATCGATCGTCGATTAATTGTTGTATACACATATAACATATATATATGTTTTGACAGGGCTGTGGGACTCGAGAAGGACAGACAACATAATTTTTTATAAAATAATAAAAAATAATAATATTGATTAAATTTGCCACCTACAAATACTAAGAAAATACAGCAAAATATTTGAATTTAAGGGGAAAAAAAATCATTCATTCATTCATTCATTCTTAATTAATATAAAATAATACACATATTGATCAAATTTGGCACCATTTCCACTCAAGGTTTTTTTTTTTTTTTTTTGGTAAGTAAATAAATACATAAATACATACATGCGTACATAATATTGATTCATGTCATCATATACAAATACTAAGAAAATATAGCAAAATAGTTCCACTTAAGGGAAATATTTTTTTCTGCCCCCAAACAAATAAATAAATAAAATATATGTATGATAAATAAATCATATGTATAAAATGTAAATAAATAATATTGACTCAGTACTATTAAAATATATAAAAGTATTTAACCACTTTTGGAATTTCTTTTTCCCCCTCACTTTATTTGTAAGTATTACAAAATTTGTCAATATTTAAAAATAATCCATGTGACTTTATATTAAGAAAAGGGAACAGAACAAAAATAGGAAACTATCAAAATAACAGATACAATCAATTATCCCCAAGTAGTAAAACACAATTAGTGATCCCCAAAAAAATATACATAAATGACCACTTTTGACATTTTATAAAGCCTCTTGCTTTATCCACTCTAAAACAAAAGTAAAAATCTATACACTCACCCGTTCTTTGGCCTCTAAACATCAAATATGAAATGAAAGAAATGCCCAAGATGATGAATATGCAAATGTGGAGTTACAAAGAAGAAGAAGAGCTGAGAAAATGAGCAGTGTTTGAGCCGGTCTAGATGACACAGATATTGTATAATGACTGGTAGAGTCCAGTCGAATCAGGAAGTGCTTCCTTTTGAAATACCAGCCCATCAAGGTGAGATTGCAATCTCATAAAGCAGACACATCACTGCCTCATTAATCAAATCATGAAGATGAGTCTCATTTCAAAGCTCAAAGGTCTGAGCTTATTCATTTTCATCTGCCTTCCTCAGCCGAGAACCCTGGACCATCAAAAACACTTCTCAGAAAATTAAAATGCAAATTGGAAAAGCAATATGGTATTATGATTCCGCAGCATCCTAATTAATAATATAATCATTTAAATCCTGATTATATCATGTTAAAATTATTTGAGAGCTTTTATTTTATAAGGGATTAAATTATTGCTATGAGATTACGATGGTAGGACGTGTTGCTGTGTTCACCAGACCAAAAGCCTAATAACTAATGTGTGCTTGGAGGAATGCAAAATTTACTTTAAGGAAGATCTGCCTTTTTTCATTTTTATTATTAGAGATAATTCATGAAAAAATGTGCCATGCTTAAGTGGAAGATTTCTGCTACCTGGTGAAAAACAAACACTTCGAAAATGAAAATGACATGATATTTCCAGAATAATGAGTAGATGGCAGCAGAGTCATTAGAGACTGCGTCATTTGCCATTTCCTAATATAGTTCTTTTTACGTGTTTTATGTTTGGGTTTATATTTAGACATAATAATATCAATATTATAACAACTTAAAAATCACTTTTTGTCAAAGTCCAGCACTGTTTTGTACTGATTTATGCAATAGCAAATTTTATCGGATCTACATCAATAGATGTAAATACATTTATTTCTTAAATATTCACATGTATGTGTGTGTATTTATACTGTATATACATATAAATATACACAGTACTGACACATAAAGTACATCATGTAAACACAAACTTTTATTTAGGCCATGATTAATTGATTTGACAGCACTATAAATAATATATATTTTAAACTCATTTAAAGTAAAATAAAACGTTTCCATTTATTATTATCTAACAAATAAGCATTTTATTATTTACAACATTTTAATAAGATTTTTACAGCATGATTTAATTTTGTCGCCACTGCCACATTTTTGCACTCCTGTTTACACTCTTAAAAATAAAGGTGCTTCAAAAGTTTCTTCACAGCGATGCCATAGAAGAACGATTTTTAGTTCCAGAAAAGAACCATTCAGTCAAAGGTTCTTTAAAGAACCATCTCTTTCTTACCTTTTTATAATCTGAAGAACCTTCTTTCGCCACAAAGAACCTTTTGTGAAACAGAAAGGTTCTTCAGATATTGAAGCTTCTTTATGGAACCATTTAGACAAAAAGGTTCTCCTATGGCATCGTGAAGCACCTTTATTTTTAAGAGTGTAGGTGTCATTCATGACCATACCAAAATGTAATCGTGTCAGGGTATTAAACAAACAAATCAAACAATTGTAAAAAAAATACAGGTTTTTCAATTTCCAGCTATAAGTGAGTGTACAGTACATTCAGCATTTTATTGGCTTTTTAAGTCTCAACAATAACGACAAAGTGTACACTCAAAAAAACATGATTTTTTTCAGTTTTCGTTACTTCACTTTACCATGAACAATTTTTGTTGAATTAATGCCATTTTGGCTATTTTTCATTTCAACATGATGTGGTTGTCATGTTAAACTGACTTAAAAACTGTCCTACTCGTTGGTTTAACATAAAGTTTTCATTTTGAAAGAACATGTTTCAATCAAGTAGCTCAAAATAAGTTTACTACACTTCCCATCATGCTTTGCACAGGACTGGATATTGGGCGGAGAAAATGTTGAAATAAAGTGTTATTTTATGCACGTTTTAGTAAAATGTGATAATAAGGGAGACTTTTTTCATGTCTAATGCTCTATTATTGTGGGGCTTTTAAAAGACTTTATATTGGTGGTTTTGTGCGAGTTACCATTGTGGTGAAGTGTGGAGCCTGTGGTTGGGTTGAGGACCTGGTTAAAAGAAAGTCTAAAATACTTAATTTAAAAAAAGCAACTTTAGTGAGAGTGCTAGTGCATGATGTACACATAGTATCATCCTTAAACTGCAAACAACTAACATCATGTGTAAAGAAAAGTTATATCTTACTTGCTAATGTTTTTATAACACTTTGGCTAAACTTGCAATGACAGTGGTTCTACATGATGTAAATCATTATCTCTACTCAGATATTCATTTAGGATGAAACTAAAGCAAACTGAGTAAGACTCAACTCAAACTAAAGTAGACATGTCCTTATAACTTGATTTATTCATGTCCCAATAACATGGTACAAACATGCATTTTATTGGCTTTTTAAGTCTCAACAATAACGACAAAGTGTCCGCGTGCGGTTCTACCGAGTACATTCAGCATTTTATTGGCTTTTTAAGTCTCAACAATAACGACAAAGTGTCCGCGTGCGGTTCTACCGAAATGAAGATGGACGTCTAATAAATTTTCTCCAGCTAAACTGCTCTCAATCTTCACTGACATTCAAAATCAAAAAAGAAAAAGAAAATGTACAACAAAAACAAAACGCTATACTCCTCCCCAACCCACAACTCATGCTGGCGAGTGTGACACATTCACAAAAAAAAAAAAAAAAGGTTCTGACACGCGAGGATGATTGATTGCCACTTTGCTGAACAAAGCAATTAAGTCCAACAGAGGAGAAGTTGTTTTGGGGAGAGGAGGAGAGTTTTAATAACAAAAAACAATATTTAAAAAATCTCAAAAAAAAGAATGTTAATGAAAATTGATGATACTAAAGGAGATGGAAAAATAGCAAGAGATGCCATTTTTAGTTGGTGGTCTTTATTCAAAAACTATTGCAAGAATCACTTCGATGCATAAGCCAATATGAAGTGCAATATGCAATTTCAATCTATTTTACTGCCATAATGTATGAAGACTTCATTACACAAGAATCACATTACACATGATATTTATTGCATTATATTGATATATATATATATTATATATATATAGTACTATATATATATAATATATATATATTTACTATTAAATTATTATACTTATTTTTATTATTATTATTTGACTCATTATAAGCATTAAACTATAATTAAAAATAATAATAATAATAATAATAAAAATAATAATATTAATACTAACAACAAAAATAATAAGAAGAAGACTCACATCACATATGATATTTGACTCATTATAAGCATTTAATTATTATTATTAATAATAATATTAAATGAAATGCTGTTTTTACTTTCATAATGTATCAAGACTAAGACTCACACATGCTATTTAATCCATGATAAATATCTAATTATTACTTTATTTATACTATTTATTACTTAAATTTATATTACAAACTTATATCACAAATTCCCTCTCCATCTTACCGCTTTTAACATCTTATTAAACACTACTATCAAACATGAGTAGCTTTTAGTTTGGAAAGCTACAGGTTCAAATAAACAAAGTTTTATAGGGGTTTGTGGTGCATTTTGCTGATTATAGAGAATCTTTATCTCTGACTGGCTCTTTTTATGCTAGCTATTCTCTAAAAAGTTGTGGGTTCTTATCTTTTATATTTCAAGAAAGGTCGAGAGTTACTCAAAATGACCTATTTTCTTGGACAAACTTGAATGATGAAAGGCAAAAGTGTACACAAGAGTTGTGTTGGCTCCCATGAAGCCTTCATAAGCTATTGATTTAATTTTCCTTTGGGATTCTACTGTCAGAAAAGAGAAATAAAAAGCATTTAGTGTTCTAATGGAGAAACACCACCGGGGTTCTGCAGTTAAAAGAGTTTAATTAAACTGGCCTCGTCAGCTCGTCTACTGAGACTGGCTCCAACACTCTGAACCAAGACCAACGCGGGATAACAAGAGTGTCAAATACTGAATATGGATTTTTGTTGTTGTCATTGTTTTTATCGTTATTCATGCCCCAAACAAAATAAAACATGTGAAAAAAAAGGATATAACAAAACATTTGACAACACTGAGCTTTATCTCATGAAAATTTCAAACATTTAAGCACTTCTCATGAGCATTGCAATGATTTTAGTACTTGTCTTAGAGAGAGAGAGAACAAAATCACCATACAATGTATTCAGCTGTTCTCCTCGACTGCCAAGAACACAATAAATGAACTACAAATATATGAATGTGGATCTTCTGCTAAAGAAAACAGCAATGTATTACGGATCTGTCATGTACAGCGGCAAGAAAGATACTTTCTCACCAACAGAAGTGAAGAAATATTAAACAGAAAAAATATCAGTGTTTAACCAAAAACGCCATGCAGCTTACATGACAGGATGATCGAGACTTGTTTGTGTAGACGTGTGGGACGATGTCGTGCATATGGTTGAGCATCAATTATGTTCCACGCCTAAGTGATTGCGCGCAGTTGTCACATTGGTGTTTGCAATGTGGTTATGCCGCTACATTGGTCATCCACTTGATGGTTAGTTAATTACATACAAATTGTTTGCACATTGTCATATCTGTCGTTTGCGTTTGACCTACTGTTTGAAATGTTTGCGCACATAAGCGGTGACTACCTTTGAGTAGATTCCCCAATGCTTAAAACTGCTCGATTAGTTTTGTGTGTGGGATTCTACAAGGTAGCATACAATTTTCGCAAAATTGGTGAAAAGGTAGAGAGACAGTGAAAACGTTTTGGACGAGACAGCAACGTGATCCTTTAATAGTGTAATGTGCATTGTAATACTATGTTGTTTGCCAGGATCATTGAAATACTCCATCTTCGATGTTGTTATAAGATTGGTTGGTTAAAAATTCGTTTCTTTGACCTTCCTATAGATTCATAGACCCCCCTCACAACATTATGTCTCAAAAGGAAGTTTTTTTGATGATTTAAGAGTTTAAAGCATCCGGTTACATAAGCAGATAGTAGGCCATTAGGCACTGGAAGGATGTGCGGAGGCGCTAATCAATATTACCCGGTGAGCAGCATGATCATACATAAATTCCCTCTGGTTTACACTGAAGGAGGAACTAATCCATTTCTAGATTATCCAACAGCTAGTAAATGCACTCTGATGTTCTCTTAGCTGTGAAGCCCAGTCAGGTCCTCCTCAGGCCAGCGAAGCCTTCAGCGAAACCTCATTAAAACTCTGCTGATCTGCAGACTGTGAGGTCAGAGAACACCAGCTCTGCAGCCTCTCAACACTTCTGACCTGTAGAATGTAGTTTGAGCTTGTGTTTGTGACACTGCCTTTCTTTGGGATGGAGTTTAGGCGTGGGCCAGACGACAGAAGCAGCCACTGGTCAGTGCTTTCAATGCGCAGAGACGATCTGTAGTTCTACAAATGTCAAATCAAAATATATGGTGTAGACTAGTTATTAGAAAAAGGCTAGACTTCCACACGACACACTTTGAAGAATGGATTGCCACCCTTAAAACTTATTTCCTTTTCAAAGTCACTACAAAAAATATGCAAAAACAAAAAAAATAATTAATTTTTAACTAATATATTACACTGTATTTTTTTTTAAGTTAGTTTAGAAGAAAAAACATTATTTATTATTCATGAATAATATTAATTATTATTTATTAATTATTATTAATAATAATTAATTTATTATTAATATATTATTCTACAATATTATTTAAATTTCATGTTTAATTCAATGTAGTACTTACAGATTCCTTGTAATAATTAGTGAAATTTTCTAGCAATTTCTCACTAATATTGTTTTAACACATATTATCTATGTATTATTAATTAATTTGTTTGTTTCTTCATTTATTTATTTATTTTATTTATTTATTTATTTTTTCTGGTAGGCTTATTCTTGGGCAAATTAAATATATATAAAGAGTTTGTCAGATCACTAAAGGTTTTTTTGGGTACGTTTACAATTTTTAATTATTAATAATAAAATAAAATAATACATAGAAATTAAAACAAATTTAAGAAACATTAAAAAATAAAAAAAAAAAAAAATAAAATAAAAAAAAAAAATAAAAAAAAAGAATTCAAGTAAACAAAATAAACCAAATTAAACAAAAAAAAAAAAAAATAAAAAAAAACATTATAAACTAATAAATAAAAATAAAAAAAAATAAAAAATAAATGGATGTCATTGATCAACTGACCCTTTGTTGGTTAGATTTTCTTCTTTCATTTAAATTCAAATCAAATCATACTAGAAAACATGGATCTATATTAAAATAAACAGCAAATGTCCTTTGTTATTCATTTATTATCAGTTTGAGTGCTTTCATACATTTATAACTCAACACTGTAACTTTACATCAAATGAAAGGCACAGAAAATTTAAGATGTCCACATATCAACTTCATAACCAAAACATACCTAAATCACCTGCTGTTGTTAAACAAATTAAAACACTAATCCCACCCAATCTCCAAAGATAACAACACGAACCACTCAATCTCCTAAGAGAATAATGATCTTTTTGCTTCCCTTCTCTGTTCAGCTTACAGGAGAGCTTCTGTATAAGTGCGGTGTAAAAGTTTGGGGTTTAAAGTTAATAAGCTGAACAGATTTCTCATTTACCCCTGTCTACCATCTCCTCAATACTGGCGGCAGAAGCAGCTCTCCGGCACGCAATAAGGGAAGCAGTTAAATTTAGCAATTATCCTTCTCTGGTTATATTGCACTAGGGGAGAGAGCCGAGAAAATGAGAGTCTTTTTGCAATCTCATTGGCTGGATAACCCTGCCCTCCTCTCGTTGCCCTCCACGGTCACCCTTCCCCAGGGACATTGTTGTCACATCCCTTTAGCAGTAACGCTCAGTAAGGCTTGGCAGTAGTAATAGCTTTTGATCCAGACAAACCCGTGGCTGAATGAGCTCAGAGGAACTTCCTCCTTACCCGGACCAGTGCTGCACAAACATCTGCCTTCATGCACCACCACAGACTTTATTTTGGAAACGCTTTTGCTATACCCATTGCCACAACTGGAAGGTTAAGTTAAATGTTCAATTGTATATTTAGGAAATTAACTCATAAGCTTTGAAAAAAATGTAATCAACTTATTTCTCCAATCCAAATAAATAAATATTTTCTGATATAGATATACATACACTCACTGGCCACTTTATTAGGTACACCTTGCCAGTACCGGGTTGGACCCCCTTTTGTCTTCAGAACTGCCTTAATTCTTCGTGGCATAGATAGCAACAAAGTTTGTTGGAAACATTTCCTCAGAGATTTTGATAGCATATTGACATGATAGCATCATGCACCGTTGCTGCAGATTTGTCGGGCCTGCAACATCCATGATAGGAATTCTCCCAATCCACAACCTCATCCAACAGACGCTGCTTGGATTGAGATCTGGTGTGATGTTGGAGGCCATTTGAGTAAAGTGAAACCCATTGTCACGTTCAAGACAACCAGGTCCTGAGATGATGTTTGAGCTTTGTGACAGTGGTGCTGGAAGTAGTCCATCAGGAAGATTGGTACACTGTATTGTCATAAAGGTTGATGGACCATACTCAGGTAGGCTGTGGCCGTTTTAAACGATGCTCCAACTGGGTACTATTTAGGGGGCACCACATGCCGTGTTGCCCCTAAGAAGATAATACCCCCACACCATTACACCACCACCGTCAGCCTGAACCGTTGAGGGACAAAGGTCCGGATAGATCCATGTCTTTCATGTTCTCCTAAACCAAATTCTGAACCTCTACCCATCCTGAAGTGTCCAGCAGAGAAAGAAATCCAGACCATCAGACCAGGCAACGTTTTTTCCAATCTTTCTAGTTGCAACCAATTTTGGTGAGCCTGTGTGAATTATAGCCTCTGTTTCCAGTTCTTAGCTGACCAGGAGCGGCACCCGGTGTGGTCCTTCTTGCTGCGTGTGAGCCCATCTGCTTCAGGGTCCGGATGTGTTCTTGTTTTGGTGGTTCAGAGATAGTATTCTGCATTACCTTGGTTGTCACGATGGTTATGTTGAGTTACTGCTGCCTTTCTATCCTCTCCTAAACCAGTCTGCCCATTCTCTCTGACCTCTGACACTCAGCAAGACATTTCGTTCCACACAACTGCCGCTCACTGGATCTTTTCCTCTTTTTTTTCGGACCATTCATCTGTAAACCCCTAGAGATGGTTGTGTGTGAAAATCCCAGCAGATCCGCAGTTTTTGAAATTACTCAGACCAGCACGTCTGACAAAACAACAATTCCACGTTCAAAGTCACTTAAATCCCCTTTCTCTTCCCATTCTGGATGCTCGGTTTGAACTTCAGCCCAAGTCGTTCTGCACCACATCTAAGCTGCCCCTAAATGCATTGAGTAGTGGCTGCCATGTGATTGTTGATTAGCAATTTGTGTGTTAACGGAGCAGAACTCTACAAGCAACATTTATCGAACTAATAAAGTGGCTGGTAAGTGTATATAAACTATTGTGTTTAAAGTAAGAAAGCCTCAGCACCATGTAATCGCATCAGTATCATGACTCAGTGAAAGCTGCTGAGATATCAACAAGCAACATTTATCGAAGCGTCTCATTTCTCACATCCCACGCGGCTCGGCCTCCAATCCAAACCCCTCTCCTCCATCCTGTATTCGGAGAGCAGCCACTCCACACTGAGAGCTTGCCCACTTACAGCAGCACTCGTACGACAGAGCTGCTAAAAGAGGCAGATCATAGTATATTTAAGTGCTTGAGCAAATTAGACTTTGTTTGCACTATAACGAATGATACTGCACTGAAGTCATATCATAAGGACCGTTTCTTTATTAAACCCACCATAATGTCCTCAAAACCAGAGGGAAACTACGGGATTTATTTAAGCATTGCCAAAGTCGGTTTCAAGATGTCGATTTCAGACATTTCAAAAATACATTCATGCACTGGTAAAACATCAACTATAATACGAATATACTGTATGTATAATGTGTGATATATTTTATAATGTATATAAATATTTATCCGTAATATATCGAATATATATTATATATATATAGATATAATATAATATAGCTTGCAAAATTAATTTAGTTAGTTTAGTTATAAGAGCCCCTAAAAACAGAAAAAAAATATAACAAAAAAAAACACACTCAAAAGAAAACTCACACAAAAAAAAAACAAAAATTTTTATATTATAAAAAAAAAAAACACATGGGTATGTTCAAAGAGTGCTTAAATTTCCTTATTTGCAACAAAACCATAAAGTTGTTGATTGTATAAAGAAACAATACATTTTGATTTTACTGCGAAATATACATATATATATATATATGTTCAAAGAGTGCTTAAATTTCCTTATTTGCAGTGCTTCATGAGAGTGGGCGGAGCTGAGTACTCGTTTTTTTATACTCTCTGATTGGTGGAATGTTCTTTAGAGCCTCATGGGTAATGTAGTTTTTTAACCAGGGATTCTGCTGTTAATTGTGATTATTTTAAACTTAAGTTGAAATAGTGCAAACTGATGACTTCAACAAAAGCATATACCATCGATTAACAACATCAGAGCTCACAGTAGTAGTTATTGTTAAAATTCAATTCTCCTATGGAGAAAATGAATGGGATTTTTTACTTCTGGAAACCAACTGTTGCACTCAATGTAGTTACTTGTGATCAACAGTTATAAGAAATGTGACAGAAAGAGTTTACTAGTAAGAGACTAAGTTTTTAGTGGCAATATGTAGGTATTACACTTATAGAATAAATTAACCAATACAAAAAAACAGACCCCAAACTCAATATTTAGCCCCCTGCTTCCACTGCAACCCATTCACCCTGACTACCTGCTGCCTGTGGCAGCGCTGGTGTTCTTGCACTCAAAGTTCCATCGGTCTGGCCCCCCCCCCCCCCCCACACCCCCCCCACCCCCACCCCCCCCACCCCCCTCCCCCCCCAAGCGCGCTGGTGGCAAAGTTAACCCCTCACCTCCGCAATTACTAACTACCACATGTCAGAAAACACCAAACACAACCAACAACAAACAAGATAAAACATAACACAGAAGAAAGTATAAAGCCTCCACCCTTCACACTGGCCAAAAAGTGCCGCGATGCCGGTGCTAAAAGTTTCTGCAGCTGAAAAAAACAAAGCTATTGTTGCCTCTCTTCTCATGTTTATGATTAAATAGCTTGTTAAGAAGGTGTATAGTTTTCTTGTTTTAGGGCACAGCACCTATTTCTGTTGTAACAAAAGAAGAAATCTATTGCACCAGTGGAGAAAGAAAGATTTAACTTCCATTCAAGATTGGTGTTTGGGGAAAAGATAAAATAAGCAATCCGTTAATCATTCATTACCTCATGTATATTTTAAGGATGTAGACATTTTTTACTTTTAATCAGCAAAAAAAAAAAAAGATATATAGGATCATATATATATATATATTTTTTTTTTTTTATTTTTTTTTTTTCGTACACAGTGGCAAGTACAGGATGATGAGAAACTGAAGACCTTTAATGAAGTAATGGCTGCAGAAAATTCAACTTTTTCATTACATAAATGTCATTTAAAATAAATTTACATACAGTAAAATATAGTTATTTTAAATTGCAATAATAATTAACATATATTTTGATCAAATAAATGCAGTCTTGGTGAACAGAAGAGACTTACGAATTTATTAAATATATAACAAAATAATATTAATTACATCATATTATTATATATTTTGTGATATATTTATATAAATTCTGAATATAAAATTCATAAACTAACATTATCCACTAGTATAAAAACTTAAATATTATATAAAGTAGGATCCATAATAATTCAAGAGGTTTATAGCTGATTTAATCCATCATTCTGGGATCTCAATGTCTTTGCTGTTCGCCAAAATGTTGCTTAGCAAGAGAAGCATCTCTGTAACCAGAGAAAATTCTCTTGAGACTTTTTGAAAGTGATTCAAAACCATTCCCCAATTTGCCCCCTTGAGCTTCAAAGAAGAAACTGATCATCTTCGCCATCATCATGCTACATCATAGGAAAAGAGTGTCATATTTGTGCCATGCTATGCTTGATAAAGCCACACTTGGCACTGGAACTGTGTATGAGCGTGGCATGTTTGTTCTTGCTGTATGCAAGAAAAGCAAATACGAGCCTTGTTGCTTCAGCATTCAAGGCAAAGACAGAAAACATACTGTTGCATTTATCCTGCTAATGACGAGAATAGTCCTCATTTGCTCGTGGCCCCCGCTGAGGGGCATGAGATACAACACTGCTGCCCCATGATCCATATAAGCCACGAGAATGAGAACTCGAAGCGCTTCTTCTCCTAATTAGGATGTGTTTGCCTGGATAATCTAACGCTTCATGACATTCGCCTGCCCTTGGCATTTGCAGCGCTGCATGCTGGTTCAGAGATACATTTAGAAAATGATGAGGATCTGGTCAATGTTGAGCACAAAAACCCACCAAAACCCGCCCACCTTCACACGAGAAATCCCCAAACCCCCATTGACTTAAATGGTTGTTTTAGAGATTGCACACAACATATGTTCGGACGGTTCAGAGAGTTGCACCACACATATGTTCGGACGTTTGAGGAAAATGCAATGCAACAGCAACCAAAATTTAGAAAATATAGTCCTTGCCCAATTTTAAATCGCCTGTGGCCCAAATTAATATTTGATTCTGAGCAGAATGTGAGATATTCTCTCTGCTTAAGGCTCGGCACTCGCTTGGCACTCATGAAAACCATAAGCATGCATTCATAGACAGTGAACTTGCATCTCATAATTACTTCCACAACTTCTCAAAACAACATTAAACTAATTCAAAATGATTAAACAAATGCAAACATATCAAACACTTGTAACAAATTCAAAGACATATGAAAAATGCAATTAAATTGATTAACACAAAACAAATCATGAATTAAAAAAAATAAATCAACAATAAATGAATAAAGCTACACATCAAGCATTAGTGCACGCACACACACACACACACATGCACATAAAAAACAAAACAAAACAAATGAGTTTGTTAATTGGTTAAATGCCACTCACCACTGTCTCTTGTGTCAAATGTCAGATGAGTTTCAAGATCCAATAGAATCCAGACTAAAGTTTTGTGGATTTAAGCTCATGTCTGTTACCACTGAATCTGCCTAAAATTGACAAAATTACCTTTTTGGAGATAAATGCATTTGTTGTTGACTAATATGTGTTTTTTTCCTGAACTTTAACATACACTTAATGCCCTTTAATGTGTCCCAACCTAACTTTTTATTTTAATTTATTTTATGATATGATTTATAGGGCTTTATTTTGTGTGTGGTGTAGTGCGAAAGAGCAGCTTAGTCCCCTGCTAGCTTTAACAAAGAAAAGCACAAGTCTTTCACCCAAAGGAACAAAAAGGAACAGCTATAAAAAAGATTGACCAGGACTCCCGTTCTGATTAATTAGCTGATAATTACTGAGAGATTTCAGAATCAGTTCACCCCAATCGTGTTTGCTGACACATTCTCCTGTGCTTAATTAATCACTATGCTAAATGTTCTGCCAGTTTCACTACTCTTTATTTACTCACATTTTTTATTTTTAATGAACGTAAGCCACTGATATCTTCCCTTGGTTTGGTCAGTTATAATGAGTTCATGTCTCGTGCTTGTGCCGTTTATCTGCGGCCATCGGTATCAAGCAGCATGTGTTATAGATAGCATTGAACAGCACAGGCTATTATTACTGCAATTCATATAGCAATTATAAATGTAGGCGCAGCAGCCAACAGTGTTTACTGAGTGACTTTACTGAGATAAATACGGTTCTGCAAAACCTTTTAATGAGTGTGCCTTCACCATACTAGGACTGAGGTACACGAAACTTACTGTGATCGGACATAATTTTACTGACTTTTTACCTTTATTTAGGAAAGAAATATCTGGCAATCAACCTGAGGATATATTTTTAGGCCAACCTGGAAACTGGTAGGCGCAGGCACTGTACACTTCTGGTTCCTCATCGTTTTTTTTTTGTTAATGACTGGAAAAAGGTCGGTAGGGAACCGATCGTGCTGTTACATCTACTTTTATCTCATTGTTTTTTGTTTTGTTTGTTGGTGGTTTTTTCTTTTAGTTGTTTTGCATTAACTTAAGTTGAAATAGTGCAACTGATGACTTCAACAAAAAGGCTAGTATACCATTCGGATTAACAACATCAGAGCTCACAGTAGTAGTTATTGTTAAAATTCAATTCTCCTATGGAGAAAATGAGAAATGGGATTTTTTACTTTGGAAACAACTGTTGCACGTGCAATGTAGTTATTGTGATCAACAGTTATAAGAAATGTGACAGAAAGAGTTTACTAGTAAGAGACTAAGTTTTTAGTGGCAATATGTAGGTATTCGACGTTTATAGAGTCACTTATTCATGAAAACAGACCCCAACCTCAAGAGTTAGTCTGGCTCCATTGGCCCCCCCCAGGTCACTCTGGTACCTGCGTCTCTCTAAATGGTGTTTCGGGAGGGACGGCGGCGAGGTGGACGGTTGGCAGCGCTGGTGTTTTCTTGTACACTCAAATTTACCCGCAGCGCTCTGCCTTGCTAATTACTCCTGTCAGAGCCGCAAACACCTCCTCCAACGAAGCAGATGCATGCTAACACAGACGACAGAGAACGTCTCCAGCTTTCACGCTGCGATGGGGCTAAAAGTTTCTGCAGTGAAAACAAAGCTAATCTCTCATCACTTCTCAATAATTAATTTATTAACTAAATAACAAACCCATTTCTGTTTTAACAAGAAAAACTATACCATTCAAAAAAGAAGAAACAATGCAAAAATTGTAAATTAATTCAAGATGTGTGAAGATAAAATAAGCAATCCGTTATCATTCAACTCATTAAATAAAGCAATTAATCCGTTATCATTTATCATAATCAACTCATTATAGTTAAAGGATATATTAGACATTTTTACTACATTTTAAATCCAGAAAAAAAAAACAAAAATATAAATAATATATATATATATATATATATTTTTTTTTTTTATTTTTTTTTTCGTACACAAGTGGCAAATACAGGATGATGAGAAACTGAAGACCTTTAATGAAGTAATGGCTGGCAGACAAAAATGCAACTTGTTTCATTACATAGAAGGTCATTTTAAAATAAATTTACAACACGTAAAATATAGTTATTTTAAATTGCCCCATAATAATTAAACACATATTTTGGATCAAATAAATGCAGGTCATTGGTTGAACAGGAAGAGACTTACCCATACGAATTTATAACATATATAACAAAATAATATTAATTACATCATATAGTATATATTTTGTGATATACTTTATATAAATTCTGAATATAACAATCATAAACTAACTGTATCCACTAGTATAAAAACCTTAAATATTATGTATACAACAGTAGGATCCATCAATAATTCAAAGAGGTTTATTAGCTGATTTAAATCCATCATTCGTGGGATCTCAATGTCTTTGCTGTTTCGACCAAAATTGTTTGCTTAGCCAAGATGAAGCATCTCGACTGTAACCAGAGAAAATTCTATCTTGATACACTTTTTTGAAAGTGATTCAAACACCATTCCCCCCAATTGCCCCCTTGACGCTCTCAAAGAAAAACGTGACTCATTCTTCGCCATCATCATGCGTACATCATGGAGCAAAAGAGAGGTGTCATAGAGATTGTGTCGCCATGCTAATGCCTTGATAAAGCCACACTTGGCACTGGAGACTGTGTATGAGCGTGAGGCATGATTTGTTCTTGCCTGTTATGCAAGAAAAGCAAATAAGGCGAGCCTTGTTTGCTGCGTTCAGCATTCCAGAAGGCAAAGACAGAAAAAACACCTTACGTTGAGAATTTATCATGCTAAGGAGAGAATGTCTCCATTTTTGCCTCGTGGCAGCAAAAACAAAAACCCAGCTGAGGGCAGATGAGATACACACTGTCTTGTGCCATTGATCCATAATAAGCCAGAGTAATGCGAAATTCAAGCTTTCTCCCTCTAATTAGGATGTTTTTTGACTGGATAATCTAACGCTTCATGACATTTCGCCCTGCCCTTGGAATTTGCAATTCGTGCTGCATGCCTTGTTCAGATGATACAATTTTAGAAAATGATGAGGATATGAGTCATCCGTTGAGGGGAAACCACCGCCCACTGGCTTCGGCTTCATCGCGTGTGCAAAAACCGGGACTCGCCAAAGCTCGGCGGCGTTCAGAGGCGATAGCCTTTGCCCCCCATTGACTTAAATGGTTGTTTTAGAGATTGCACACAACATATGTTCGGACGTTTGAGGAAAATGCAATGCAACAGCAACCAAAATTTAGAAAATATAGTCCTTGCCCAATTTTAAAAATGATTCTGAGCAGAATGTGAGATATTCTCTCTGCTTAAGGCTCGGCACTCGCTTGGCACTCATGAAAACCATAAGCATGCATTCATAGCCTCTATAAAACATAAGCATTTGCATAGACAGTGAACTTGCATCTCATAATTACTTCCACAACTTCTCAAGTTCATATTTCACTTTGTCAACATCATTAAAGTAATGCAAAGTGATGTGGCATTGGTAACCATGTCAAAGACTTGTGTGACGGCACCTGCACAGTCTGACAGATGACACTAATTAAATTGTACTGATTATGATACAACTAATCAGGAATAGCATGATAAAGCTATCTCACAATCAAGGCATTAGTGCACGCACACACACAGGCCACACATGCACAGCTCAATCAAAATACAAACAAAACAAATGAGTTTATTGGTTAATTGGTTAAAATGCCGACTCACCACCTGTCCGTCTTGTGTCAAATGTAGATAAGACACTGCAGTTTCAGATCCCGAGATAGAATCCAGGGCACAAAGGTTTGTGGATTTAAGCTCAGGCTGTTACCCACTGAATCTGCCGAAAAGTGACAAAAATTACCGGTTTGTTTTGGAGATAAAATGCATTATGTTGTTGGGCTAATATTTGTGTTTTTGGCGTTTCCTTAGAACTTTAAAACATACAGCTAATATGCCCTTTAATGTGTCAGGTTAGTCAAACTTTTTATTTTAATTTATTTTATGATATGATTTATAGGGCTTTATTTTGTGTGTGCGAAGAGCAGGTTAGTCTGCTAGCTTTAACAAAAGAAAGCAAAGTCTCAAAAGGAAAAGCAATATAAAAAGATTGACCAGGACTCCAGTTCTGATTAATTAGCTGATAATACTGAGAGATTTTCAGAATCAGTCACACTCGTTTGCTGACACATTCTCTCTGTGCTTAATTAATCACTATGCTAATGTTCTGCACAGTTTACTCTTTATTTACTCACAATTTTTTATGTTAATTGAAAGAAGCACCTGATATCTTCCACTTTGGTTTGGTCAGTTATATGAGGTCAAATGTCTCGTGTCTTGTGCCGTTATCTGAGGCCATCGTTATCAAGCAGCATTTGTTAATAGATAGCATTGAACAGCACAGGCTATTTAATTACTGCATATTCATATAGCAATTATAAATGTAGGCGGCAGCAGCCAACAGTGTTTACTGAGTGACTTTACTGAGATAAATACTGTCTGCACCTTTTAATGAGTGTGCCTTCAACCATAAATAGAGACTGAGGTACACAGAAAATTACTGTGATCGAGACACTAATTTTACTGACTTTTTACCTTTATGTTTAGGAAAGAAGATATCTGGAATCAAACCTGATGATATATTTTTAGGCCAAAACCTGGAAACGAGCAGCACTTTAGCACTTCTGGTTCCATCATCGTTTTTTTGTTAAATGACTGAAATAAGGTCTGTAGTGAACACAAGATCAAGATATTTTTGTTCATGTTTTATTCTGTGATATCAAATACATCGGTAATTCCTGCTTGTGTTGTTAAAACTTTCACTCGACCACATTAAATTACTTTCTAAACAAAAAGTATTTTTTATCTTGTTTTTCAGTTAAATATCTAAACATTCTTGCATCAACATGCATTTGAGAAGCAAAATGGCATGAGACAAAAGACTGAAGTTTTTTGACTTTGTTAACAGTGGAAAATAAGATATCTCCATGAGCAATATAATATAATATAATATAATATAATATAAATATATATATAATATACATATAATATATATAATAGAATAAATATCATATAATATAATATAATATATATAATATAATAATAATATAATAGTTTTCTTACTATTTAATACTTGAGACAGTAAGACATTTTTATATAAAATATAATAAATTATATTATTATTATTAAAAACTACCACTCACTAAAATTAAAATGTAATGAATTAAATATATTATTTATTCCATTATTATTATTATATATTATATATATCTATATATAATATAATATAATATATAATCTATAATAATAATAGTAATAATAAGAATAAAAATAATAATATAATAATAATAATAATATATATACTTACCCAAAAGCCTGGGTAAGGCTAATGAAAAAAAGAAAAAAAAGAAAAAAGAAAAAAAGATGTGACATTTTGACCTATTTCAATAAATTTGCTTCCCGCTGTTGTTTCTGTTTACATTTCTTCTGTCATCATCAGATGGCATGAGCAATATAATAACGCAAACCTCGGGTTGAGGGAAAGCCAGTGATTTTTTCTGGTTTTTGTAGGAAAGTCTTTCGATTTACAGTTTTAATAAAAGCACCGTATTTCCTTCAAGCTCTTGTATTTATAGAGCTCTGAATTATGCCAGCAAACATTACCCCAGTGAGACTGGAGTTATGGGAACATCAGCCACATCACAAATGATGGATGTGTCCTCTGAAATACGGCCCCGGGGCCCGTCCGGATGCGGCCCCACAGTCTGGATTAACTATCTGTCGGTGCAAGAGAGAAGAAGATGGAGGGCTGAGAGGTAGAGTCGAAGAAAAGAAACATTTCATATTCTCCCATCAGTCAGCAGGTATTTCTGGCCTGCAACAAATCTTCAATCACAATAAAAGCTCGTCGCAGGTCTTCAAAAACATTCACCTCAGTGTCAAACCACCTCAGCCAGACTGCACCTTTGACTCAAACCCAGACAAAGAGAAAATCCTTCCCAAGATTTACATTCAGCTCAGGAACATCGGGATTTGCAGCAAAATATGAAATACGACTGTAAAAGAACAAACTCTGTATTGCTCTGTATTGCAAAAAAAAAAAAAACTCTCTATTGCATGCATCTGAATTCAGACCCAAATGTTTTGGAGATGGTAAAATTTTTATTCTGTCCTTTGTTTTGATGTTGCGTCTCTTTATCCATATTTCTCTCTGTGTGCTTTATCCATATTCCTTGCATGCGACGGGCAGTGTCAGTCACAACTTGAAATATGAGAGTTCATCCTCCAAACAGATTAAATGTCATCAGCACATTCAAAACTTGCAAATCCCTTCTTCCATCTAGAGTGAAAGAGTGGAGAAAAGGACTCCTCCTTTCTGATTAAAGTGCATGTCCAAGTGTGTTTATGTTCCTACATTGGATTCTCATTACAATGCAAAATAACCTCTTCTAGCCCCTTATCTTCGCTACATAGGGCCCCTTAATCCTGTGATGCAGCTAATGAGAGCCATGCTGGCCTCTTATCACAGCGACAACAAGTCACTGAGATACCTATTTCCACTAATACACCAGCTTCTCCCAATGATTGAAAAATTATAATCGCCAGTGCCGGTGTTTTTCTTCCTCAAGGTTCATTTCAGATGCTTGTTTTCAAGTGTAAATGAAAGATAAGGGGAGGAGAGAGAGAGGGATTGCATAAGTGCTGGCATTGCTGTCCACCCAAAGAAAATGACTATCCATGAACACGCTTGCTGTCCACCCCATCATCAGCACAACCTAGATTGCCATTGCAAGCCGAGTATATAAGGTGAGGAGGTGGAATATTTGAATTTGATTTCATATAATGAGTGCATGTTTTTGAAAAAAAAAAAAATTGCCTGAATAAAACACGCAACTGAGAATGTAATAAAGTAAAATGATAGTTATACAATAGTATTGGCCTATAGTATTTGTTATTGGCCTACCAATAAAATGCATGTTAAGTGTTCATGGAGTAAACCGGTTTTTAATGCCATACTTATCACACATACACACACAGAGCAAAAAAAAAAATAAAATAAAATAATAATATATATATATATATATATATATATATATCTATATATATATATATATATATATATATATATATATTTTTTTTTTTTTTTTTTTTTTCCTGTCATAATAATAAAATAAAAAAGTAAATAAAATGAAAATAAAATTGTAATTAAAAATTAAAAAATAAATTAACAAGTTTATGAAATAAAAAAATTATGCAATATAAACATTCACCAAAAAATATTTTAAATAAATATTATATATGAATCCTTATATGCCAATGAAGATTACTGTATACCGATCTGAGAATCATTTTTTCTAATAATATTTCAGCAATCATCAACATCAGCAATGTTTTCGATCAGCTGTTTAGTATCAGTGATGCCAGATTCACTCATTTGATCTAATCGGTCAAATAGGTTTGCAAAAAGCTCTGAAACTGTTGGCAAATTTTTAATGTTTTGAGTTGTGAAAATTGCAGCATATCTAGGAGCTTTATACAGTGCATGCCATTATAAAGATGAATCGCACCTGTGACCTGGAGAGACATCATCAGCATCATCTTTAGGAGTGACTCATCGAATCATTCAGTGAACCAATTCATTAAAAAATGATTCCTTCAAAAAACATTCGGTTTATCCAGAATAGTGTAGCTCCTACCTCGGCCCACCCTAAAAAACATTCATTTCGAAATACCAAAGAGACCATTGTTATAAGAAAATTAGTTTTGCTCATCTTACATTCACTTTGCAGGGTCTCAGGGTAACTCCATATATCTTTCTTCCCTTGTTTCCACTTTCAATTAATTTACTGAATTTATTTTCATCTCAGGCTCCCAAAAAAGCGTCTCCTGTGAGCAGTGACTCTTGTGTGATGTTTGTAGAAGTGATTTTTTCCAAGGTCTCACTGGGTCGTATTCACTATCAGTACAAATGTGTTTTTTTTTTTTTTAAGTCACAGTTTGTCCTTCACGTCTCTGTAATACAATCAGCAATAATCCAAAAAACAAACAATACCAACGATTTAAGCGAGAAAACCGAGGATCTCAACATTCACTGCACAAGAAAACAGACCGTAGGCCTTACAAAGCATTATGAAGCATGAGTTTCAAAGTGAAGTGATCTAACATGACCTTACTTCTATCAAAAGTTCAAGGACTTAGCTGTGATTGCTCTCCAACATTTTCTTACGGTTCCAGAGTAATTAGTCCTGTGCTATTTGTGATTGACTCAAAAAGGACATGGATTTGACTTTTGTCAGTCTTTAACAAGACTACAGTCATTAAAAAGTTCCATCTAAACCCCTAAGTCTACATTATTTAACACTCTACAATACTCTGCATTTGACAAGTGGTTTGGAAAATAGATTGACAGAATATTTTATGAATGCATCTTTACCTTTAAAAGCGGCCTACCGCAGGATCTGCTTAGAGCATATGCCAAATGCATATATATATATATATATATATGCAAGCAGGGTGAGTTCACTGCCCAAGATTAATATTCTGTGTGTCAGTGTGATCATACTATTTGCACAGTTTATGAACTTGAAAAATCCATCAAACCTGAAGCAGCAATTATCTCAGCAGTATGTCCTCGCTCTAAACTAACTGCCTTCTGTCATGAACAGCGATCAATATGGTATTTATAAAGTGGGCATGCATCCTAAACGAAAGATGGAAAGAGCAAACTCAGAATCAGACTGCAGTGCTGGTGTAACCGGCTGTGGCGCTAAAAACACAATACACTGCTTCTTATACTGAATTCATTTTGGATAAAAGTATAAAATAGCATTTTTGGACATTTTTGCACTCTTTAGGGGATAACACTTGGAACATAAAGAATTATATTTAGAAAAATTTTGATAACCAAACAGTTGATAGTAGCTATTGACTTCCATAGTATTTCCATTCTATGGAAGTCAACCATTAACTTGTTACCAATATTCTTCAAAATATCATCTTTTAAGTTTGGCAGAGGAAAGAAACTCGTACAGGTCAGAAACAGCTTGAGGGTCAATGATGACAGAATTTTCAATTTTGGGTAACCTAAATACCTTGCTGATTGCTGAATGAGGTGCTTTGGCTGCGTCTCTGTCGCTCATAATGCCGTCCCTTAAATACGATTCGGTTTTCAAAGAGAGGGAATAAATGGGTCCTGCGAAGAGAATGAGTTCAATCCATATCAAAATATGCTACATATTTTAAAAATATGAAAGAACACATATTTCTGTCATGACTCTCCAAAAGCATGTAGCAGATCACAATGTTCTCCTGTAGCAATTTCCATTTTATTGCAAGGTGTAGTTATGCTATGATCAAAAAAAAAAAAAAAAAAAAAAAAAAAACATTCTGTAAAATTATTTAAAATGAAGCAGATGGTGTTCTTACATTTAGATATTGCAGCATTTTAATAAATATTTACAGGAGGCTTGAGTTGCACTGGTCTATACAGTAGAATCTGAATAGAATTCCAAAGGCAATTTGATAAAATAGAAGAAAAACTCCAAAAACAAACCTAGTTCAGTGACATGCGTACATGCGTAGATATTCTTAATGTCTGTTGTGAGACCTTGATGACAAATTCATCATCACACTTATTTTTAACTCTAATGTAAATCTGGTTTTCTGAAAAAGCTCCAATTGGTTTTTCTTGTTTTTTTTTGTTTTCTGAAAAAAAAAAAAAAGCTCCAGCGCATCCGAGCGCAACTAATAGGCAGGATACGAGAAAGTTGCCTTCCGAGACACATTGGTGAACACCCTCTAATGACCATTATTTATTTCAGCTGTCTTCCCCTTCCGAGATACTAATCTTACTCTCATCCATTCAACATGGGGATTGCCATTAGGAAGAGAGAGAGGGGGGTAATTCACAAAGCTTTGATAAAAGTAAATACAAAAGCAATAAATAATTATCTTTAAAACAAGATGGTTAACAAAAAAAAAACTGCTTTATTTAAAGCGGATGGTTGCCACAAAGCTGTGTAATTATAAACTTAAAAACTGTAATGAAAATCTTCAATGAAACATTAAATATCAAATTATGATAGCAAAAATTATATCTCCATTGTGCAAGAAGTAGGTAAATATAGCTGTAAGGAGTGCCTCAGAATTAGTGAATGATAGATTAAATGTCAACTGTGGAGAGCAAAAAGTATTTTTTACACACTTGAAATCACAAGGATGTGTATGCATTAAAAATGACAAGAAATGCACATGAATTTGTGAATTTGAGAGGCAGAAAAGGCTAATGAGACGTGAACTGGGTTGTCATAATCACCTGCCGTCTTATGGGTAGGTTATTGATTTCACGTAGTGAATCCACTCTGCTGTGGTCAAATGTCAATGTTGACCATTCACTCCAGTGATGCTTAATCTATAGTAGCCCTAGCTGTTCATGACTTTCATGTGATCCCAAGTGTGCAGACAAGCTTTGATGTTACCCTGAGAGAGCCTACTCTAAATGTTTAAAATATAGTTAAACAAGCTGTACCATTTAAAAAAAATTAAGAACAAAATAGTCTAAAAAGCTGGAAGTAAAAGCCATTCAAACCCAAAGATAGAAATATATAATACAGTTAAACGCAGACAAACGCTGACAGCATGTTTAGCATGTTTCTAGAAGCTGTTAACATCTTGCTAGCATTTCTAGCACATTGCTAGCATGTTTGAACATGTTGGTAATATTAGGCTGAGGATGTTGCATGGATTTACCATGTTGTTAACATAGTTTAGAACGTTGCTACCATATTTTACTCATTAGCTAACACTTTTTAGGATGTTGCTAGCACATTGGTTGCATTTTCTAGCATGTTTTAGTGCACTGCTGGCATGTTTTAACATGTTGGTAACATTAGGATGTTTTGCTTGTAACTAGAAGTTGCTAACATCTTGCGAGCATGTTTTAGCACATTGCTAGCAAGTTTTATTGTGTTTTTGCATGATTTACCATGTTGTGAGCATGTTTTAACACATTTGCTTACATAGGATGCTGTTCTATTTAGGATGTTTACTAGCATGTTTTAGCATGACTACTAACATGGGAAGTTGTGAATATGTTTTATCATGTTGTTAGCATGTATTAACACGTTGTTAGCATGTTTCTGACCTAGAATAATTAAGTACATTGCTAGCATGTTTTCAAGATGAATCCACTCTGCTGTGGTCAAATGACAACTAGCGGTTTCAGTCCGTTGATACAGTACTTAATCATGGGCTACTGTGGGAAACAGTTTAAACATTTTCTCAGAAAGCAGAAGTGTAATGATCTGTTTACCCACATCTAGGGGACAGCAAGCACATCACTGCCTTTCTAATTTGCATATGACATTAATAAAACTAATGATGTAAAGACGCTGATAATTAATTGTCACATATCCTTCCATTTCAAGCTCACTTAAACAGCAAAAAAAAAAAAAAAAAAAAAAAAGAAAAGAAAAAAACCATACACTATTTAAAAGGGCTGATTTAAATCTGGACATAATTTCAGTTTCAGAGGTTTAAACATTTAAAAACAAAGAAAAGGTTATGGCATTAAATGAAAAATAAATATTTCAGAATACACTGAATTTTAATGCTAATAATATAATCTGCAAAATGTTAAATAAAAAAATAATGCACAATAGAAGCATTGACACTAATGGTCTACATACAGATATACATACAGTGTAGATGTACAGTGAATGTACAGAGATTATAATAAGCAGTGTTCATAGACTGTGTTTGATTTATGAGTCCATATAAATTATGTCAGGGAGAGGCGGATGTGTTTATGGACTGAAATCTGGCCGCTGCAGCTGCTGAGATTTATCCCATAACTCCACGCGCAGAATGTTATTGTGATCATTTTCATAAGTATGCTAAACTGCTTGACAGGAGAGAGAAAAAAACTGCAGAACACCTGCTGTAAAACAGAAAAAGCACTTTAAATGGGCATCCCTGTAATAACCATCGCTTTTCACCGCTTGGCGTCTTCCGAGGAGAGTATTGACTCGCAGGCATTAGCTGAAAATGGAGCTGATGTATTAGCCTCATGCGCTTCTCACAAGAGTCAAGCACCAGAGGACAAACCTGCACTCTTTAAGTTGATAAATGAATAATGTTTCCTCCGTGCAATGTTGTTTTTGATGGTTATTGGTTTGAGAATTGTGGAATATATAATTTTGGTGAGGCTGTAAGGTTGAGTAGCCATCTGAAATAGAAAAAATAATAAATAAATAAGTATATACAGCATATATATATATATATATATATATATATATCTATATATATATATATATATATAATATATAATATATGATACTTGTTCAGACGTTTTACTTCAAAATTAAATTTTTAAATGAATCTATTTTATATAACTGATGTATCTATATCATTTAAAAACAAAGTGACAAATAATATTGTTACTTTCACTATACAATAAAATAAAATAAAATAAAATAAAATAAAATAAAATAAAATAAAATAAAATAAAATAAAATAAAATAATCAGGGTCTTATTTGGCCTTCCGCCGGACTGATGCGCTACAGCAATCTGTCACTACACATTAAAGAGCAACAATATTTATTTTTTGAATGTCTTAAAAACAATGACAAAATTTGATAGCTGAGACTTTGTTACCGCTCCGGGTGTGTGTTCACGGAGTGTGTGTGTTCACTGCTGTGTGTGTGCACTTTGGATGGGTTAAACGCAGAGCACGAATTCCGAGTATGGGTCACCATACTTGGCTGTATGTCACATCACTTCACTTCACTTATACCAAAAGTAACCTGCTATGTCTTGTCTGTCGCCATGTTGTCAGTGTCCTCTTTGCTCCGCAATGTATTTTTCACTGTGTGAGAATGTGATGTGTGGCCTGAGAATACCATGGCTTGTCAGACGTAGCAACAGTAACTAAGGGGGTGGGTCTTTGTGAAGGGTCAGTTGAATCACTAAAATTAATTTGATTCCCAACATTGCATATGAAAGAGTGGACATTTAAGGAGAATGTTTGATCTCCAAAGCTGCATACGCAGTAGAGCATGACAGAAGACAGTGATGCAGCACTTTGCCACCCTGCTAAAGTGTTTCGCTGAGCTACTGTCGCACTACTGAAAAACATTTTCAAAGGAGCAGTGAAAATGACAATTCTATTATTATTTATTCACCCTCATGACATTCCAAATCTGCCAGACGTAATTGCTTTCGTTGACCAAAACAACACATACAACAACAATTCATTGTGACCGCATCTGTCAAGCTCCAAATGGGAGAGAGAGAGAGAGAGAGCGAGAGAGACACATTATAAAATTGTTTATTCCCCAAGTTTTCAAAAGCTGTTTGAAGGGAAATGGCCAAAAAGTCTGAAAATCTCCTTCACTAAAGCTGTCAAATGCCTTTTATTTTTGCACCACAAACTCAAGTATTGTAACTCATTTTTTTGCTGATCACCATCATTTGTCAAACCTGATCTGATGCATCTATTTGATTTGTGGCAAAGCTACTTTCTGCTAGTTTTCAGGTCTCTCAGTAGATCTATAGTACATATTGGGGTTTGGATGTTATTGTGATACATTACCATTCAACCTCTGCAATCTTAAATTGCTGCCAATTTCTGAGGGACCGAAACAAAGTCATGTGTGATTATTTTAGGTTGTCGAGAGGAACTGTACAGTATCATTTGTCCCTGGTGAAACTTTGCAAGCCTTCTGAGGTACCAGCAGAAAGATAAATTATGCTGTTGTGTTATCCTGACGTATGACCGAGTCTCCTCTCTATCTATCTATCTATCTTTCTATCTATCTATCTATCTATCTAACACACACACACACACACACACACACACACACAGAGAGAGAGAGAGAGAGAGAGAGAGAGAGAGAGAGATGCATAATATACATAAATGATACAAATAAACACTTAACTAAATAATTAAAAAAAAAATATCAAAAAATAAAAAAAAAAAATTCCAAAAAAAAAAAAAAAATCAAAAAATGCACAATTATAGATACTAATTATTTTAATTTAATTCATTTAGGCGCTGACAATATTAAAAAACAACACCTAAACCATAAATGTGAATCCAACACAAATGCGAACACAAATCCACTTCAACAAAGCACAACATTAAATAAAGAACAATCTGAAAATCTGCAATATAAAAATACAAAAAATTCACAATTTGTTTGAAAGCTTTTAGACCGAATATATCTGAGTCAATATCCATAGCTCTTAAAATATATTAATACTCATATTTTGCAGTATATATATATATATATATATATATATATATAATATATATATATATATATATATAGAATATATATATAGTATATGTATTATTATAATTATTTAGACATTATAAAAAAAATAACACTCTGACATTAAATATAAATGCAGCTGGCTTGCACTCATGAATGCAATTTTTTTATAAATTGCAGCTGGAAGCTTTTGAAACTCAAAACTTACAAAATCCACCCGTCTTTAACTCTAGCATATCTGAATTCATTCAAAAACATATATTTGCAGGATGAAACTCTTGGTTCTGTAGCATGCTGCTGTGCAAAGTGACATTCTCATTATTTTCAATCAGTGACAGGAGGGCGGGGAGGATGCTAACCTTGCCAATGGTGACTGTGTGTGTGTGTGTGTGTGTGCTGTTGGCATCAGCAGGCATGCTGAGACAGCTCGGCGTGAGTCAGCGGTGCATGTGGAGAGAGGTCATGACCCTGCTCGGTGGGCGCCTCGCTTTGATCAATCCGTAAGTCGTACGATAATTTTGGCTTCCTCTGCCCACAACAATTCAATTAAGTTGATTGGGAAATGCAGCGAGCTTGACATCAGACACTTTAGAAATAAATTCATCTGTCAGTGAAAGACATGAAGGAGAACATCATGCAGATTTCTGAATTCTTTAGTCTTGATTGTGACGCGGTGGTAATGTAGTATTGAAAGGACACTTTCATCCAAAAAGAGACTTACAGAAGACTGTTTGCGTGTGCGATCCCTTAAGAGCAGCTCCAGGATAATGTGACCCAGTCAAGGGCAAAGTGGTGATGTCCAGGAATTATTACTACAGTAATGCTCCCATTTATCTCATCCGGTGCTCAGCTCACTCTTTTTCATTTATTTATTTTCTTCTGGACGGTGACCAGGGGTTGATAAATGAAACTGAGAAAATCACCTTTAAAGTTGTTCAAATGAAGTTCTTAGCAATGCATATTACTAATTGCAATACTGTATGTGGAAAATTAATAAATACAACAAATAACTAATACTTTTAACTAAATTCTGCATAAATTTACACTTTCCGAAAATAATGTTAATATTAATCATAATTTTTTTAAGTGCATGAACAGTCATACATGAACCTCTTCCCCCATGAAAACAAGGATCCTGAGCCATTATTTACATCTCTTCTGAAGAAGTCACTTTCTAAGGAGAATCATCTGAGAAGCAGGAGAAAAAATTGAGATTTTAAAATTATTTTTTTCATGGCTGATAAATCAACCCGTAACCCTTTGGCTTGCAGTTCAGCTCCTTTTCTGACTAAATATGTTATTGTCAGAGTGTGATGTTATAATTATGACTCTCAGACTCTTTAATGACAGATTTGAACAACCTCAGGAAAAACGTTTGTCTAAACTCTTGAAAAATGCATGTGGAATATACTGTAAAACTGACATAACACTGAGAAGACAAGTAAGCAAATTTAATTTACAGCGTACAAATTCATCCAGGACCCCATTCCTGCTTCCAATTTTTGCCCCTTTGTGTCCTTTTCATCCATCTTTGTTCGCCAACTCCCTGCTTTTTCGCCCAAAATGAAATTGATTTGCATAATGAAAGGGGATCAAATTTAGTGTATGGAGGGAGGAGAGTGCCATAATAAAGGATGTTCTCAGAGGGAGGCTGATGGCGAGGAGCATGACGAACTACGGCTGGAGAACAGAGGTGAACGCGGGAAACAATAAAATGTAATTACTCCACTCGCCCCGTAATTCTACTCGTCCAAATACCCAGCTTGCGGCGCACGTTATTTCATTTCGTAAAGCCACAAAGGCTCCTCCGAGGCGCCGATGGGTTTTACGACATGACAATTCTTTCAATCAGAACAGATAAAAAATTGAAAAAAACAAAAAACAATACATCTTAAATCCTGAAGACTCTCTATCCCCTCTATCTATGACTAATTACTAACTAATTACCATCATAATCAAGCTAATATTGGGTCCTCAAGACGGAATCAGGTCTAATTATTGGCTTATTTGTTCTATCTCTGTCTGAGGGATGTTGAGATGTGTGTCATTGAGATGGAAATGACTTTCAGACACTGAGCGTTGAGTCAAAGCTCTGTAAGCGGCTGGTTTGGTCGAGGCTTTTCAAAGGCTGAAAACTATCTTGTACGGTTCGTCCCGGAGGACAGCGTTGGTGATGGCTGGTTCTTCACAACAAAGGGTGACGAGAATATTAGGGAAGAAAAAAAGAAAAAAGAAAAAAAAAAATCAATGGTGGATGAAAGCACAATATCTAAACCTGGTTTGGTGTTAAAGGTGAAGTGCTTCAATGTTAAATAATATATACAGCTATAAGTAAGACATCCGTAGGGTGATTTCCTCTGAAAGTGCTGACTGGAGACTGGAGAAGTGACACACTTTTAATACTCTAACACAAGCCAGCAGCTTTCCCAAACAGAGGTTCATGAATTGATAACTAATTAAACAATAAAAATGTCAAATAAATAATTGTAAATGAATAAAATAAATCAGAATGAAATAGTTACTAAATATTTTTTTTTGAGAATATGAATTTATTATTTTATTTTCCATTTTCATTTTACTTTAGAGTCATTTTGTTGTGTTTTTGTCAATTTTATGTTTATATATCGTTTTATTAAATTTTATTTTGTACAAGTTAAAGTAAATTGAAAATATAGTTAGCTAAATAGCTAAAATCAAATATTAAAAAAAATCTAAATAAAAAATAAAATATATAAAATAAAATAACTGTAAATAAATAAAACATCAAAATAAATCACTTACTAAATAAGATTAAATATTTTATACATTTTAACATTATAGAACCCATGAACTCATTGAGATACTATTATATTTATTAAGATTTTAAATTCATTTTTTATTTTGAGCCATTTTTATTTCATTTTCATTTTATTTAAAGTTGAATACTTTTGTTGTGTATTTTTGTAATTTTTATTACTTTTTTATACCTATATGGTTTTATTAATTTTATTTGTATTAATTTTTAAAATTTTATTTCTGTTTATTTTTTTCGTTTTAGTTATTTTAGTACATCAAGTTAAAGTAAATAAAAAAAAAAAAACTTTGAAAACTAGCTAAAATGACAACAGTAATAAAAATACATATTTCATTTCAGTTAATTATTTTATTTCAAAGTAATGGATTTTTATTATGATTTAGTTTTAGTTAAAGGGTTAGTTCACCGAAAAATGAAAATTATGTCATTAATGACTAACACTCATGTCGTTCCAAACCCGTAAGACCTTCGTTCATCTTCGGAACACAGTTTAAGATATTTTAGATTTAGTCCGAGAGCTTTCAGTTCCTCCATTGAAAATTTATGTACGGTATATTGTCCACGTCCAGAAAGGTAATAAAAACATCATCAAAGTAGTCCATGTGACTTCAGATGGTCCATTAGAATTCGTGGAAGCATCGAAAATACATTTTGATCCAAAAATATTTTTATTCAGGATTGTCTTCTCTTCCGGGTCTGTTGTGAGTGCGACTGCTGTGACAGTTGACGTATGAAGCTGCTGACGTGTTATCGTTGTTATTGGGTGCACCAGAAAACATGTCAGTAGTGTCGTACGTCAACAGCATCGTGAACACGCTCACAACAGATCCGGAAGAGGAGACAATGCTGAATTAAGTCCCAAAATGTATTTTCGACGATGAACGGAGGTCTTACGGGTTTGCAGAGACATAAGGGTGAGTCATTAATGACATAATTTTAATTTTTCGGTGAACTAACCCTTTAACTATAACTCTGCTTGCAAATGTGCTCTTATTATCTTAAAATCGCAAGAGGACTTCAAGAAAATATTTAGTCTCAAAGGAGTTCAGCTGACCAAAAATCAAACTCATCAAACATTGACCCATGTGTCTCTCTCATCAGCTGATGAGCACCTATAGGATAATCCATATAACTCAGTTTACAGCACACTCACAGAATCCAGCACACGCTGCCGCTGCGTGATCCCTGTCCAGTGTTTGGAGAGGACGCGTGCTTTAACTGCTCTCAGATAATGAAAGAGAGGCTGTGTGTGACGGCCACGCTCTTCAATAATGCATGATGGTCTTGTCTTCATGCTGTCACTCCTCTTGACAAATGCCAGGGGTGAAAGGGAAGTAAGTGTGAACAAAACACTTTGTCACACATACAGGCTCCCTGAGCCCTTCTGCTTTACATGGACTGATATATATCCACACATTCCTAACGCCACATCTCTATAAATCACTATACAGCATTTAGAAAGAGTCGACGGCATGTTTGAACTGACAACTTAAAACGAGGCTGTGTGGGATATAATGAAAGCAAATAAATGTTTGATAGCATGTAAAATGCATAAAAAATAAATTAATTAAAACTAACTTTTATTTGCCACAAATGTTTGTCAGTTCTTCAATGATTTATCTCAGTATGACCGTATATCATATATATGCCTGATATATGGTCATTTCCATTTCCATGGCAAAAAACAAATAGACTAAACAAACAAACAAACAAACAAATAAATAAATAAATAAATAAGGTAATCACAACTTTTTTATCTCACAATTCTCATTTGGAATTTTGTTTTGTTTTGTTTGTTTTTGTTAATTGCCCTACATTTGAAATAAAATAAAATATACGTATTAGATGTAATTAGATGTAACTAAAAAAAAATAATTAATAGAAATTAAAAATTAGAAATCCTGCATTGGAAAAATTACTGAAAGAAAATAAGTTTATCTTAAATTACAAAAACTGAAATAAAAATTTATTAAATTGAAAAGAAATACTGAATAATAATAATAATAAAAAGACTAAATCACATAACAAAGTTACTAAAACAAACTAAAAATTAAAATGAAAACTGACTTTATTACAATAAGAGCTAATTCAAAATATTAATAAATACTATAACAATGCATAAGTTATACTAAAAGAGAAACAAAAACAAACAAATAAGTTTTTAATTCAAATTCCACAGTGTAGTATCTCCACTGCATCCACCAAAGCAGAAAAACCCATTATATACTGCTAATTTTAATTTAAAAAGACAAGTGGAGGCCGTGTTTCCAGGTATTGGTCTTGTCTACGGTCTCAGCCGTTGAGTGCAGATGAGCTGGATTACAGGGGATTGACTTTAATTTAAGAACACATGAGTTTTGCAGCATTATCCTGCTCACCTCAATCACATGTGGCTATTGTTCAAGAGTGACTGGAATTCCTGATGAAGATAGCTGCAGCAGTCTGTATCACATAAACCTCAAACTTCTTCATTTAGAGAGCTAAAGCCAGGGTTCATTTGAATTGGCAATGCATTTGGTTGGATAGACTACATTCACAACAAGCTGTGAACACCCTTTTGTGAAAACAAAACATGCTCATAATCTTAACATGGCATGCATTTACAGCAAACTTTAACATTCGGGTCCTTTCAAACTATACATGAGCATGTTCTTTGTGCATTCCCCTAATATCAGGGATAAATAGGGGTATAAATGGCCAGGGGAAGTGGTTAGGGGAATGAATAAATGAATAACATTGAAATAAAATAATAGTTTTAAAAATAAAATAAGCTAACTTTTGTCTAATTGACCTTAAATGTCAGGTTTATTTAATAATTGTATATTAAATAAACATGACTATTTGTTTTGGAACAAATAAAAGATTAATGAGACCAAAGACTGCCCATTAGATTTACCCAAAACAAATGATATCTCATGTTAAACCACTATAGAGACATCAGAGCCAGCGGCAAATTCCAGAAGATCTGTCCGAGGTGAGGCTGCTCTCGGCGGGTTCATGAGCACTGAGCGTTATCTTTATTAACAAACCACATATCTGAAGTCTAAACAAATACATTAACGCCAAAAAACTCTTAAAACTACATTCTGTGACACATTATTATTTTTAAATTATATTGGATTTGTGCATACGTCATGACATTCGCTGTGAAACATACTGCAAGCGGAGTGATACAAACGGTGAAGCTATCACTAGAATATCGCACTCCTCTCAGCCAATCAGATTCGAGGACCCAATAGAACTACTGGTTTTCTCCCAATAAGATAATATACAGCCTATTAAAGTAATGCTGTAAATAAGAATCTGAAAAGAAAGAAGCTTCAAATAAATATTTTAACGTGAGTGAATAAATCCAACCACCTCTATTGATTTAAGTTTCACTTTCCATAATCCGTGACCAACAGAGGAGCATCTTGGTGGCAGGGATTAAAACTTTAACAAGACTCAAACTGACACAGGCAGAGTGAAAGAATTATTTTTTTTTTTTTTTGATCAGGTAGGGTACAATTGATTCCATAACATTTCAGCTGGTTTATATATATCGTGTATGCTTATATATTATTTATCTCGTATAACATGCATTTGGTTAAGTTGCACTGCAGTAGAGTGCTTCATTGTAGTACTACTGTGATTATCTCTTCAGCGAGCAGCGCCAGCAGGACAAACAACAATGCAGAATATTAAAGGTGCTGTGTAAGTTTTTGACCCTACTAAAGCATAAAAATACCATTATATGTTTGCAGATATTTAAGAAACATGCTAAGTTGACATACTTGTTTATCTGAAAAACAATGCTACAGTCAGTTATTCTCCTTTGAAAATGTGCGTTCAGGGCCGGAATGTCGGTCTTTGTTTTGGTTTGTGAAACCTGCCCACTGCCAGTTTAACCAATTGTATTCCGGTACCCCGGGTTGCCAGTTGGCGGAAAACACAGCGTATTTCATTTCATTCATCGTCAAGTGCGCTCGTTCCTGTTGGTGTTGTCAATCTGGCAACCTGCGTGTGCGTCTGAGGAGGAGGTGCCGGGTGAAAAAACACTCTCCAATATTTGGAATTTGGACTGCAATACCTAGTTCAACCACTCGGTGTCAATCCTACATGCAGCACCTTTAATAATAACTGGGACTGTCATATACATAACAATTATAATTAAACGCTGTGAATTTTTAGAGTTTAGTTTCTGCCGTGTTTCTGCACGTTGTTGCTTGAAGAACGCGACAACAAAAGCAGTTCATTTAGACCCGCACAGACACGTTCATGTGCATTCAGGGCATTTTATGCAGATAGCCTATAAGTCATAATATTAAAGTTATGTTGTATAAATAACAAAGCGTATTCTATATGAGATAAATTATGAGTTAAATCCCATTGATTAAAAACCTGCTGTTTCATTCTACTTGTCATCTTCAGCGCACGCAGCTCAAAACAGAAATGCAGAACGTTTCAAAGCATAAACCAGTATTTACCCTGTTTGTATCTGCGAGGCATCCGTTACACATGTTCCCTTTGTGTTAATGTAATTTTGACTGTCGAATGTCTGACTTGACTCTTGGTAATGTTTTTTGCCCCGCCCCCAGAACATATGATTCGACTATCAATCGAATATCGGCAAGTTTCGAAAATTCCCATTCGACTATGAAAATCCTTAGTCAGGGATATACAGTGTGGATGTATATATATATATATATATATATAATATATATATATATATATATATATATAGGATATAATATATAGATAATAACTATATATATATTTAAAGTTGGAGCACTAAAATAAGTAAAACTAAAAAAGTACATTTAAAATCTAAAGCTTTATAAATTATTTATAGACATTTCAAATCTAATAGAAAATGACAAAAATTCAGAACTAATACAAATTAAAATCAGAAAACGCTGTAACCAAAATATCATACTATTATACAAACTACAATCAATCACAGTCTTTTGCTAACTGAATAGTAAAAACACTGGGCTAATGCATCAGATGTGATGCTACAAGTGCAGCTCTCTTAGTCTGTATCGATCTGGATTTCTCGCTCTGATTATTCACTAATTCACGACTGTGAACAAATGTACATGTGTCTCTGTCAGCGGTGAAACATTTACTTTGATGTTTTTGCAGCGTCGACACTTCCAGCCGGAGATGTGCTTACATCCGTCCACCCACCGGGGTTCGGTGCGCAGGGAATTCCATTAATTTGACAATAAATCTTGAGGGCGTTCATTGTGGATGGGAACCTCAATTCCAGAGTGCTGGCTGGACACTTTCTGCTTCTGCCGTCATCAAACTACGTCCATTGTTAACTGACTTATGCTGCTCTCACAATCATACTTTCAATGCTGACCCAAATCTGTGCATAAAACAAAAAAAAAAGGTCTGCTTGGGATGAATTGGTCATTGAGGAGTTGATATCAACATGTAAACCAATTGTGAAAAGAAATTTTGAAGAATAGTTCAATAAATAAATAAAAACTAAATAAATAAGTAAATATAAAAGTATATAAATATATTAATTTATTTAAACATTTATAATTAATAATTATGTTATTTGTGTGATAAAATACATGCACACAAAAATAAATATAAAAATATAAATCATTAATGTATATATATATATATATTTATATATATAAATTATTGTTTTACTTTAATTCCATATTTTTTATCATTCAATTTTAACTTAATTACACTTATAGTTAATGAAATAGAATTAAAAACAAATTATGGAATTAAAGTGAAATATATTAATAAATATGAAAACACACACACACACACACACACACACACACACACATATATATATATATATATATATATATATAAATTATTTTTGATAAATAATTTATATATTTTTATTAAAGATTTTTAAATAAATAGTAAATAAGTAATATATGTATTAATAAGTATGAAAATATATGATTAATTAATAAAATATTTAATTAATACATACACATTTATTATGGATTAAAAATGTCACTTCATATCTAAAAGGTTGTTGACGTCACTTACCCATCAGTAACACACTACTAGGTTCTTGGCCAATGGGCAGATGAAGCATGACGCTCCCAGCAGGGTTTGCATGAGTTCTCTGTAGCAGTGAGAAAGGCCTCGATGCAAAACAAAGCTGCAGGACTCCAATCTGTCAGTAAACATTTAGAAAGCAGATTATACTGAGAGTGGGTCAAACTGGTAGAACAACAGGTGTGTGTGTGTGTGTGTGTGTGTGTGTGTGTGTGTGTGTGTGTGTGTGTGTGTGTGTGTGTGTGTGTGTGTGTACACAGCGGCTCATAACAGCTTGTGTGTGTGTGTGTGTGTGTTATCCCTAACTCTAACACCACATACATCAAAATTAAAATTCACAACTCCACACAACCAAAAAAAAAAAAATAAAAACAAAACAAAAAAACATAATTCAAATAAAAAATGAATGCATTTGTGCTCTACATTTTTAAATTTTACGTAAGTGCACATTTGCAAGTAATGATGTTGAAAACTCAGATTTGAAAACAGGAATAAATTAAATCTTACAATGTATTCAAACAAAAAGCAGTTATTTTAAATTGTACAAATATTTCACAATTTTACAGTTTTTCTTGTATTGTTGAGCAAATAAAAACAGCTTTATCTTGCATTCACAAATCCTGAGGTTTTTAGCTTCTCTCCTCTACTCATGTCACATTTTCTGTCCATCTAATCAATTCCTAATAGATAAAATCAAATCTACATGATTAAAAATCCTCTTTCATTTAGAAATGTGTGACATTACTGAAGTCAAATGAGTTGGGAACAGCATTTCATCTCGACTGCTGATGTGTTTTTCAGATGGGGCCCATTCACAGTTTTTTTTTTTTCTTTTCTCGAGGAACAGGGCAGCGTGTGCCTGGCTCTTTTTGTTAAGTCTTCATAAAAGCCGAGCTCCTCGCTTCTGATGCTGTGGCAAACAGATGCATTTAGATCCAGAGTCCCTCATGGTGAACCTGTTCCTTGCCGAATTCCAGGAACAAAGCCATGCACTGACAGTTGGATTTTTATGTCTTATGCATTGGCAAACATAATGAACTATGAAATAAGCCCAGCATGATGTAAATAACACACTTTACACACACACACAGCAAGGATGAAAATATACATCAAATGCATTTCCATTTTAGATTATACTTACAGCAGAGATTGCCACACTTCGTCCTCCATTCCCTCAGAATCACATCATTATCCCAACATCTGACAGATTGTCACTTTGACTAAAGGAGATTGTAATAACTGAAGAAAGGTATCTCAATGGTATATTATCACTGGCACGTGAACTACACAATCAAAAATCTTTGCACTAAGCTTAGAACCAGTTATTTTAGTATCATTTTGATACTTTTTTAAATTATATTCTGCATTAAACCCAAAAAAGGCTACTCCATTACTGACAGTGAAACACGGCCAGTTAATTGAGGCACGCAAACTTCAGCCCTGACTCTGTGCCCTTATTAGTGTGCATGATGCCTGCACAGCGGGTGTAAAGGGTGTAAATTGGCTGCTGTGTTCTTTCATCTAACTGCAAAGTGGATGTCGCCACAGTTAATTAGTGCTGGAAATGTCCAGAGCACTGTCATGACGTGTGGAGCGATCGCTGAATGCTGACGAATGCTCACAGTGCTTGAGGTGAGAAAACTACTTCACCTTTTGAACTGACTAACAGTGTGCCTATAGTCACTAGAAGTTGATTAGAGAATCATATTTAAGTCACTAAAGATTGTGATTTGCAAAAAAAAAAAAAAAAAAAAAGATAATTTGCTCACCATCATGTTGTTCCAGTCCTTTATGACTTTCTTTCTTCTGTGGACATAAAAGGTGATGTTTAGAAGAATGTCCAGTTTACTGTTTTCAGTTCAGTGACTGTGAATGATGATTTTTAAAAGCTAGCTTAAAAAAAAGAGAAAGAAACCAAGAAACAAACAAAACAAAAAAGCACCAAAAGTAGTCAAGAAGACTTGTGCACTATCTTCTGATGTCATATAATGCTTTGTTTGAGAAACAGACTTAACTTTATTTGTTTACTTATTTTTTAAATAAACTAATACTTCTGATCAGCAAGAATGCAATAAATTGATCAGAAGTGACATTATGACATTTATAATGTTACAAAATATTCCTATTTCAAATAAATGCTGTCCTTTTAAACGTTCTATTCATCTGCGAATCCTGAGAAAACATTGATAATAATCAGAAATGTTTCATATTGGGCAGCACAACTGTTTTCAACATTGATAATAATCAGAAATGTTTCTTGAGCAGCAAATCATCAAATTAGAATGATTTCTGAAGATCATGTGACACTGAAGACTGGAGTAATGATGCTGAAAATACAGCTGCACATCACAGAAATAAATTATATTTGACAATATATTCACATAGAATACAGCTACTTTGAATAGTAATAATATTTCACAATATTACTGATTTTACTGTATCTATGATCATATAAATGCAGCCTTGGTAAGAATAAGACCTCCTTTAAAAATATTTTTAAAACAGCTGCATTGTTGGTCATGGGACACAGGGACGCACAACTCTTATTCATTAAATAGAGACAAAGAATATTGAATTTGGATCTAAAATAGTAATAATATTAATAATAATAAATATTCTATCATGAGTTTAGAAGGTCTGGAATGTAGTTCACTATTTACTGTAAAACGGCTGTTTATTTCCTTTGTATGCAAAAACAGAATTGTAAACATGCTTACTGTACAAATTTCTCCTTTTGTGTGTAACACAAGATAGAAAGTCAAACATATAGTATGCAGAACAATATGAGAGTGAGTAAATTTACATTTTGGGCTGAACAAACTATAACAATCACAGTTATCTATTATTCTGCAAAACTGACTGTTAATGATTTATGCAACTCTAATACAGAGGTCTGTGTATACAGTATCAGTTAGTTTAGCACATCTTCAAACAGATTCTACACTTGAAGCTTAAGACCTATTAAATCACAGATTACCCGTGATGACTGACATGAGGTGTAAGTTTCTTATTCAAGTCCAACTCCTTGAGTATCCAAGTAGATGGATTCTTCTGCTCTTCTGTCAGAGCGACTCAACGGATATCTGTTTATAATTGTTGGCAAACAAATCCTGATCGAGCAAACAAACGCTGATCATTCCTCTCATGAAGGATGACAACACAGAACCCAGTTTTTTTACTCCAGATCATGTTGACTCTCTCTATCTGAAACGTATATAAGCATATGTTTGTTTCACACACGAGCATTCTGGCTCTGTTTTCACAATGATGTTTTGCTCTGTCAAATTAACGTCAATATTTGTAGATAGGTTCGATTGTGTGTCTCAATGCACAATCAGTTATAGAAATCATTCTGGTTGATTTTATCATTGGAATCAACACTGTGGGAGTTATGCTAATTATCTCCGATATTTATATCAAATAGTTTAGAATAGTGTTATTATAGGTTTACTAAAACTAAAATGATTAAAATGTTTTCTTTAATTGAAATAAAGTTTTAATAATATCAAATATACATATATTTTACTGTTGTTTTTACTGAAATCTAAAATAAAATATAAACGTTAGATAAAAAAGTGAACTGAAATAAAAATACATTTGTAAAAGAAATATACGTGTAAAATAAAAACTAACAACAATTCCAAAAGCGCAAAACAAAATTATTACAATTATCTAAAATAAAAAGGAGGACTGAAAATATCAAATTCTAAATATTAATAAATACTATATAATAGTAATACATAATTAATACTAAAACAACGCTGATCTAAAATATCAGCCGTAAAATGAAAATGATTATCGAACAGAATTACAAATTGATCTCACTACTAATGATTGCATCAAATTAATGTGAAGAATTCATTCATTCAAAGTTCGATGCTTAGAATGTTTTCAAGGGAATGTTGACGGAGGAATCAATCTGTGTGCTTTAAATTAAACATCGAGGACAAAACATGGACAAACTAACACAGACACACACACACACACACGTTGCCTCGGAGCGATACACACTCTTGTTCTTTTGCGCGTCTGTCATTGCATTAGTCAGCGGCTGCCTCTCCGTGACATTTGCTTGATGAGGATTTCATTATGGCTCTGGGGCTTCGGCATTCCTTTAACAGCATAATGATCCCGCATGGACGACTGTCAATGAAGATCAGGGTCAAAGAACACGTAATTCCATTCTGTCAGTTCCCTGTTACCTTTTAATAAAACATGAGATGATTGGATGAATCATCTACGGTATGATTCTATCTCCAGCCTGCATTAGCCTTGCATTTTCATTGTAATTGCAGGCTGTTTTGATGTCCTTCCTATCTGTGTTTGAACTATTTTGATTCTGAACGAACGCTGTGTTTTGAAACGTCTCTCTTGACTTGCTCTGGGTGGCCGCTGACGTGTGTAGGTTTATACACTGCCATAAGAGCTCATCCATCAAACGCTGCCGCGGCTGAAAGCAAAAACAAGCTCCAGTAAAATGAGAACATCTGCTGCTACATTGTGTGTTAAAGCAACATCCCTGTATTCAACATCATTGTTGGTTTATTGCAACACTTCATTGGTTTTGCATCGACATTAAAGCCATAGTTCACCCAAAAATGAAAACTTGCTGAGAATGTCCTCAACCTCAGACCATCCGAGATGAAGATGAGATTGTTTATTCATCAGATTTGGATAAATCTAGCATTGCATCACTGTCTCAGCAATGGATGCTCTGCAGTGAATGGGTGCCGTCGGAATGAGAATGCAACATTTCTCCAAATCCAATGAAGAAACAAACTCATTTACATCTTGAATGAACTGAATGCAAAATTTCATTTTTGCATTAATCCAAATGACCATTTTTGCACAAAATTTGCATCACTGTAAAGACATTAATGATATTTAAATTTATATGTATACATTACAGATATAGTTCATGTGTTACCATTAATTTATGCAAATTTTAATAAAAAAATTAATTATAGAATTTTATAAAGGTATTACAGTAATGATAATCACCATGGAGAGCAATGAGAATTACAAAACAAACAAATATGGATAAATAATATAATAAATAAGGATGCTTAACAGATATGAGAATTTGGAACCAAAATATTTTTAATTGTTATTAAAATACGGTCAAAATGTGGAGATAAAAAAGGGTTCTAAAAAAAATCAGTTTTCCCCCTATTTTTTGGATTTTGGGCTAAAAATGTGACCTGGACATGTTTGTTAGTGCGATTTATCGTCTAGTATGCAATCTTTTGTGGCCCACAAAGTCACCCAAGAAAACCTTTGAAAAACTGTAAATATTTATTGATGAATTCAGTTGTATTTTGAGCCATACATCTGCATTTTTGTGTAGACATTTAAGGGTGCTGGTTCAGGGAAAAACACGACCATTGCACCCCATCTCTAGTTTATCATCCTCAACCCAACACAGAATGATCAAAAACCAATCAAATCACCCAAAGGAAAGCAAACTGGAAACGTCTCGGCACACGTACAAATCATCAATGAACATGTATATCTTGGGATATCTAAAAAATAATGGATAAAGGAGCTGTCAGATGGCCTCGTTTGTTTCTTGTCGTGTATTGTGCCATGTTGTCTTGTCTTTCAAAACTCTCCTTGAAAACAGTCTTCACAGGAAAGATTCAATGCCGAACGCAACATCCACAACGAGTGATCTGGATAATTAGTTGAAAAGCAACACAACACAGACAAAACCAATGCTCACACAACCTGTCAAAGAATCATATTTCACTCCAAAATCTAAAGAAAGAAATATTCAATTATACTTTGCTGGTGGCTGAAAGTAAATGAAGCCTATTTATATGATAACATTATTTTTTATGACAATTAAGCACATTTCCCCAAATTTGTATTACGGCAATAAAAACTGCTGTAATTTAACTATATTGAACTATATTACAGTCCAGAGAATCTTACTGAGAATAATGAAAAATACAAAAAAGTGAAACATCTAGATGCATTACAGTAATTTTGGAGGCAAAATGCTTAATCGTCATAAACACATTAAAAACAGACTTCATCTTCTTCATGCAAAACGTCATTTCTTATTTTATTCTCTTGATTTGGGGGTGAAGCGTGATTTTGACATGTTTTTGTGAGATTCGCCCCAACGGCCGTTACTTTTCTTCAGCAGAAACGCTTTGTATTTTACAAAAAGAGTTTCTAAAAAATAAATACAAATATTTTCAACACTGATTTACTGTCACTGATAGTTTGCAAACTCCTCTCAGCGATCCGACCCCAATTCATGTTTTTTTTTTTTTTTTTTTTTTGCTTTTTACCCACAGGATATTCAGTCCTTGTCTGTCACCCTGACAAATTAATCAGAAAATTGTCCATTTTTGTATTTCGGTCCATTGCCAGGATGAATAAATAAATAAATAGAAAGCAATAAATACATAAATATCGTTTTACTTTTTTTTCTTTCTGTTTGTTTGTTTTTCTTTAAATAAATACATATTTATTTAAGGTTCTTTTTAAATGTTGGTGATTAAAAAGTCTTTCCGTTGAATCCGTCCGGATCCTGGTGACTTACAGTCATTTATCTCCACAGATGGGCAAAGAAATTACAAAAAAAAAAAAAAAAAAAAAAAGCAAAGAATGAGTGTTTTTCGTGGTGCATATGGCACGGCCCTGTTCCTCTTGCTCTCGCTGACAGGTGAGAAGATGTTGGAGGTTTGCCCAGCACCCGGCCTAGTTGTTTTTCTCCTTCAGTATTTGTCCTGAACTTTTCTACAAGATGAGGAGTCACTTTACAAAGTGTAACGGGTGACATTAAAACTCTCCAGACTGACTGGGATCCAAACAACTTCAATGCGGAACTGCAGGGAGAACGGAAACGGGATGCTGATCACAGGATGATGCTAGGACCCTTCTTCCTCAGGTTGGGCCGGGGCGTAGTATCCCGCCAGCTGCCTGAAGCGCGGCCCCCAGTCGCTGAGGTACGAGAAGTCCTGCTCCGAGGTGGTGGACAGGGTACGGATGGAGCTTAGCGAGAGAGCCGGCGAGCTGCTGCCCTCGAAAGCATAAGTCTGGAACGAGTCGTACGGCGGCACCGATAAGTCTGCGTCCGCCTGCTCCACTTTCTTGCGTATGTAGCCTTTGAAAACCGAGAAGTCAGCCGGGCCCCTGTCTCCAACCACTCTGTTCTGGATCCGCTGCGGGACCGGGTGCAGCTCGGGGCCCGAGTCTGAGTTTTTGACCTCGGGGAAGTCGTAGAGGCTGCGCAGGGCGCTCATGTCGTACGCCTGTGTGTCCTGCTCGCCGCCTCCCTCATCGTTGTATTTGATGACGTTGTCCCGCATGTCCTCCTCGTCTTCAGACATGAGCTGGCCCTTCCTGTGACGCTTGAGGGTCAGGATCAGCAGCACCAAGACTAAAGGAACAGCGAGAGACAAACACGACAAGAGAAAAGAATAGACATCATGCTATGAAGAAAGTCCAAATATATATATATATTTTTTTTGCAACTGGTCTTTAAAATCATTGTGAACTTTCAGACACAGACACCAATAATTAAATAAATAACCCCTTACTATTTTCATTCAGCATGGATGCTTTAAATTGATCAAAAGTGACAGTAAAGACATTTATAATGTTACATAAGATTTTACATTTCAAATAAATGCTGTTCTTTTGAACTTACTATTCATCAAAGAATCCTAAAAAAAAATGTATCATGGTTTCCACACATATGAAGCAGCACAACTGTTTTAAACATTGATAATAATCAGAAATGTTTCTTGAGCAGCAAATCAGTATATTAGAATGATTTCTGAAGATCATGTGACACTGAAGACTGGAGTAATGATGCTGAAAATACAGCTGCGCATCACAAGAATAAATTACACTTTAATATATAATCACATAGAAAACAGTTATTTTAAATTGTAATAATATTTCACAATATTGCTGTTTTTATTGTATTTTTGATCTAATAAATGCAGCCTTGGCAAACATAAGAGACGTCTTTCAAAAACACTACAGATTGCAAACATCATTTTGTGACTTTAACCTCATAATGCAAATCCTGACCACAGCAGTGAGAAGAGTAAACTAAATTAACCTCTGAATCTCAGAGAAAGAAAAAAAAAAGTATATAATGTTAAAGGGGAGCTTTGTTAACATATGCCACAACATCACTTTTCATGAGAAATTATGACAATTATTTCAGTTCATTTAAAATATGCAAAGCCTGCGCAGGTGTCAAGCATCACAGTTTCCAAGAAAACGACTTATTAGAAAACTAAATTGTTTCAAACAGGAAAAGGGAAATCCATTAACCTCAAATTGACTTTTCAGTAAACAACTGAGCTGCTTCTTGTACAGCAGAAGTCAACTTTCCTCAGCGGATCACACCACAGCACGAGGAAGATATTAACAAACCCAACCTGGCAACGCTATGCAGCAAGGGAACTCATTACAAACCACATCTTCATTTTAATGAGAGACTTGTCCTTTCTGTAGCATTTCAAATACTGCATTATGAGACCAATGCTTGACAACATAATCTCACAGCGATTTCTATTAGAATTGACCCTTTGCTATGCTCCGTCCCTCATGTCATTTTTGCTAAAGTGTGCTTAATATCCTGTCAATAGTATATAAACTCACTGGATATAATTTTTTTTCTGTGGAAGATCCATTAGAAAGAGCATAAACTTCTCAAATAACTACACACACAGCAACAGCTGCTAAGACAGGATTGTGCAATAGCATTTAAAGGCGGAGCTTAGTGAAGTTAAACGACTGCATTATTCATGAGCATTTGAGACTGGTTATTAAGTGATATATCTGCCGTCCTAATGTCTTCATTCACTAACAATATGTGATTGAGAAGAGAAATGCAGAGAGGACTACAAATAAATGAGACGTTCACAAAGCTTCGTCGCAAGGTGCAGCGCAGATATGAATGAGGAATTAAACGTGAACTGAAAAGGCAAACAATGGATCATTTAATGAATTAATGAGTCAGAAAACAAAAGCCGCATCCCTCTCAATAAATCAATGAACCCTTTAATCTCAGCTGAATTATGTTAATGAGCGTCTGCATTTGTGATTGTATAGCGTCTTTCTTGCGTTTCATCTGTCAGTGCTGTTTAAATAAACACAGAACCGTCTGAAAAATTCACGGTGCCATTTACAGACTCTTTTCGGTCGTAAAAAGCCAACTAATTTCAATTTGGGGAATGCTGATGTATTTAATATGGATATCTGGATAGTGAAAAAAAAAATGTCTGATCTAATTCCATCCATGCACCTGTTTTAAGCCCTAAAACTGGAGGCAAAAGCAGCGATTTAGCAATGTAGGTTATTACACTATAGGAGGTTTTGTGACTGACTGTTCAAAAGTAAATTCTCAAAGTCAAACTCAACACCCAAGGTATTAAACTTCATGCATCCACACTGTCTGTGCTATGAAAATGATTTACTCCTATAAACATGCAGTTACATTTCTAAGTGATCGGATTTATGATTTTCTGGCCCAACAGACCAGAGTAAAGTCTAGAGATCAGAATATCACAGAGAACACTCTTCACATTTCTTTAAAAAGGTAAAAGTGTTGTTGTTGTTTTCATTTTGCAAATTATTTATCAATTTATGTTAATTACTATATGTTTAAGTCGGCTAGTTTGCTGTAGTTTTAATGCAGTGTCATGTTCACAACATAATTGTGTTTTATGATGATGTGGACTGAAGCACGCAGCGTGTTCAATTCTGTTATCTGCTTTCTGCTGGACAATACATAGACATTTAATTAAATTTGCTGTGATGGTTTGGCTCTCCATCACACAGCTGACAAAACATAAACACTAAACATGCATATTCATAGCTGAAGTACTGAAGACTGTACTACTACTACTAATAATGTGCGGATATAATTAGATTATATTACAGTTAAAATACTCGTAATCAGACTACAGTTACTTTTTTATTGATTGCATGATTATTCACATAATAGCAATAAATTATTCATAATGTACAGATTCTCCCTAATTCTTCTTTTTCATCTTTTAACTGTTTATTTTTTTAAATAGCCTACCACTTTTGTACATTTAGAAAGTCTTCCAGGTTTGTGGACATTAGCACAAAGACCATAGATGATTGAGAGGACACCATAGCGTTTGACCACTGGATTTACAAAAATCAGAACAATCAATGGAATATATTTTCTCTTTGTATTTTTATAGCAATATGGTATGAGATTATCATATTTAAATGAATGTGATAAATGAGTTAGGTGAAATTTAATCCAAAAGTAATCAGAAAGTAGTTATTATATTACCTAAAATGTGTAATATAATGGATGTAAATGGAATCAGTAACCGATTACAATTTGTAAGTAATCTACCCAGCACTGCCTAATGGCTGCTAAAATCACAAACTACTGTTCTGATTTCGACAGGTATTTACCTGCAACAATACAAAAACCATGATGCATGAACTCAATATAATGTCTGTGGTGCGTATTTCACATTCGGTAAGTGATCGTTTGAATATTTTATTAAGCATGTTTACTCTGGAGGCACATGTTTGATCAAAGGCTGTCCATTTTACATAATTATTAATGTAATAAGAGTGCCATTGTCTTGGGTGGTGTTCTTATCTTGAGAGGGAAATGTCTGGGGTCAGGCAAGGATTTCTTTCATCTTTTCGTTTGAGGACGGATGACTGGGATGAAAGCTCTCAGACAACTGTTTATGCGAAAACTGCAACAAAGTACCTAAAAGTGCTCAAAAAATCCTGCATTTTAAGAAACACTGCTTTAGATTTACATTCATTTCAATGCAGTCTTTAATTTCCCTCATAAATGTTCTTTTTGAGTTAGAAAAGCTACTGATCTAATTAATCCAAGCTTTTTTCTGAATATATTGTAAAATAAGTATAGAAGAACCTCACTTTGATCAGAAGTTTTTTTTCTTTATTAAAATGAAGAAAACTTTTTTCACCTTCTTTTCTGTTGTATGATGTATAAAAGCATACACACACACACACACACACACACACACACACACACACACACACACACACACACACACACACACACACACACACACACACACACGTACATTTATACATACATATATCTCAGACGGACTTAGAGAAGCAGACTTTTTAAATCTGAAATCTTGTTCTATTGTAACTCTGGATAAAAACATCTGCTAAATGCATAAATGTAAGTGTATATGTAAATATCAGTTAAATATTTCATCCACTTTTAGGGTCACACTATCATGTGGTCCAAAAGTCTGAGACCACTAGTGGAAATGCTTTTATTTTGCATTTCAATGCAATAAAATATATAAATGAAATATTATAATATCAGAATAACAGTAAAAAGTTTAACTGAGAAAAAAAAAAAAAAACGGCGCTCATTTCAATACTTACATTTGTAAGATCTAGAAATACTAGGGTACAATCTGATATATATTTCACATCATCTTCTTAATTTTTAAAAATGTCTAAAATGTTAAATGTTCTTTCTGTTTCCAGGCTTAAATAGGATTTTGAGTCTCGTTCTCAGTGTGCTCTTTTAAATCCTAAAGACGAACTGAAGCCACAAAAGTCACATTTTGATATCTGACTTTGTTCATGGTTTGATCAAATCCCCATCCTTCATACTGCAAGAGCAATATTAATACTTATGCCTTCCTTATCAACCACCACAGATTCTGAGAAAACCTATTGGATATGCTTGACCTGACACGTGTCAATTTCCATGCATCCGTCAGATCGCAGCCAATTACATTCTATTACCGTCAAAGGTACAGGGCTGACTTATGTAAGCCAAAAAAGGGGGGTATTTGAGGGAAAAAAAAAAACATATAGTTGGAGCACAGACTGCACTAGGAAGCTTGTTTAATGGATAACTTTTGTGGTAGAAAGGAACACATAACAGTGTATTAAAGTGTGAGAGCGCATTATGAAGGCTCAAGCTGTGAAGTTGAAGCTAATTTTGCTCGCCGTGGACCATCCGTCTAACTTTACGAGCGGCTCCAACCATATGAAAACTGACAAAGCGGTATACAAACAAGGCAGAAAATGAACAACACACTCTGGCCCTTTCCGGAAATGACAAATAAATCAGATACAGCAATTTCCAATTCACCAACCGTAGCCTGCACCTGGAGTTTCATAACTTCGCTTTCACAGGACAAACCGGCGAGCAGTATTTATGATTACTTACTACTGTTTATGTCTCTCAGCCAGCACTTTCTGTCAGTGTTTATCTACCCTAAACATGTTCGGAGGAGAAAAGATGGCAGGCATATTAATTTACATAACTGATTCGGGATAGGCTGTTTTGCAATTGTTTACTCACCAACAAATGGCTAAAAACACCCGAGATAGACAGTGTGACTCCTCAAAGAGTCTCTCTGACTCTTTGATTCAGTATTTTTCCATAAGCCTCGGGGAGATAAGTCTTTGACCGTGCTCTTCCTTCATGTTATTCTTCGATTCTGGCATAATCAAGGACTCTAAATGGCCCAGAGCCAGGTAAAGTGAATTGAGTTACACAGACTGCATTTGCAGTGCATGATGCATAAGAAATGTGCTAATTCCTGTGAAGATTCATGCATGCAGACTAGCCTTAAGACACATTAAAGGATTGCATGCATCGATTGCATAGGTTGATTTAGAATTAACAAGAATCAAATCGTTAGAAGGTCTTACCACGAGGGGTGTGCGATATTGACAAAAAATAAATAAATAAAAAATCTCAATATTTATTCGTTTTTTTATTTTTTATAATTAAACAATATTTTGCTGCGCATATTTTTGTGCTGTTAATATGACTGGTTTAGGCCTGTCATTATGCATAAATAAATATAATTTGGGGGAAGTCGTGGCTTAGTGGTTAGAGAGTTTGACTCCTAACCCTAAGGTTGTGGGTTTGAGTCTCGGGCCGGCAATACCACGACTGAGGTGCCCTTGAGCAAGGCACCGAACCCCCAACTGCTCCCCGGGCGCAGCAGGATAAATGGCTGCCCATTGCTCCGGGTGTGTGTTCACAGTGTGTGTGTGTTCACTGCTGTGTGTGTGCACTTTGGATGGGTTAAATGCAGAGCACGAATTCTGAGTATGGGTCACGTCATAACACTAAAACCGCCAGTAGGTTACTGCAAGGCCGTGTCTTAATGATTGATTCACTCAATCGGTCATAAAAACAATTCAAAACGGCTGATTCGTTTAGAAACGATGCAAGTGACTGTCATATTGAAAGGATCATTGAATCACTTACTCAAGATGATTGGTTTAAAACGGCTGATTCATTCGGAAACAAAGCAAGTGACTGTCTTTACGAATGGCTCACTGAATCACAGACTCAAATGATTCATTCAAAACAGCGTATTCATTTATAAACAAAGCAAGTAACTGTCTTTATGAATAGGCTTGCTCAAGATGCATTGGTGCTGCTTAGAACGATTGGTGTATGACATCAAAGTCCCTCATGTTACTTTGATGTCATACACCGATAGTTATGTGCAGCACCGATGCATCACAAACAAGCCAATTGGCTCACTGAATCACTGATTCAAATTATTCATTCAAAACAGCCGATTCATTTAGAAACAAAGCAAGTACAGTAACTGTCTTTATGAATGGATCACTGAATCACTGATTTAACTGATTTGTTCAAAAAAAGATTCACTTAGAAACAAAACAGCTGTGTTGCTCTGAGCTACAAAAATGTTCTGATCCAGTTTTGCTCTGAACTATTTTCGTTGGCAAAAGAGAGAGAGAGAGAGAGAGAGAGAGAGAAAAAAAACAACAGACAATAATGTGTCTAAAATGTAACTCACTCAATTTTAACTTCTTGTTTGTTGAACTGCTGTATAATATTTACATCACATTTGCAATCCTGCTCACACACTAATATTCAGGAAAATGGCATGTTGCTTGTATGATATTATTTTACTATATATATATACATATTTTAAAAAATATATATGCTTTCATAACTTGAATTAATTCTAACAGCATTCTAATAGGCTTCATCACACAGAATGCTTTTGGACTCTCAAGGCGTGTTTTTGTTTTTGTGTTTTTTTGCAAAGTGAGTGACATAAGTGATAATACCAGCTCGCATATGGTTAAAACAACAATAACAATATTATCGCAGACGATAAACATTGCACACCTCTACTAACAACTTTGTTTCCCCAACAACCTTCATACTTTATCCTCTACATCTGGAATGATCTGCGAATCTGCGCCCCTGTCGCGGCCTTCGCTCTCACGGTCGCGCTGAAGGTATCGGGTGAAGAAGCGCATTACGTACCTGCCCTTGTGAAACATGTTGGGACTCCTTGCCGTGCAGATGTTCGGTTAAGCGGACATGACAAGACTGCTAATTTACCCTTGGGCGGCAGGTGGCCAGGACTCCAATCATGGCAGATGGACTGTAATTGGGACGGATGTGTGCAGATGCCATGCTGCGCCCAAGTGGATTTATCACGTCACCCTCAGAATGAACTGATGGAGGGGTTGTTTGTTTGAAGCTAATTAGGCAGAAATTTGTTTTCATTCCCTCCTTATCATGCCACAAATTGATCTAATAGGAACGGTGTGGCGTTCAAGGAAGACTAGGGACCCCCGCTTCCTTCCAACGTCATGAGATCTGTCCGATCTGTGCACTCAACGAAGAGGAGACATACAGTACTGGTGAAACTTTTGATTACATCTAGACTAGACTAGAGAAAGAATGGACTAGACTAAGCTAGGCTAGACTACAACCGAATAGAGACTCTTGAAACAAAATGAAATTTATATAGCAGTTCATATAACAATATAAAGGCATAAGGAATCACAGGCTGTTATTTGAAAATCGACCGATCAGAAGCCAGGATCAGAGAATAGCGTAGAATAGAACATACAACAATCCTACTATAAATTGTATTTCCAAAAACAAGTTTTAATTACATTTAGACTTAAAAGGAAAATAGAAATAAAAATATATGATATATATATATAACAGCAATAAACAAACAAACAAATAAATAAAACATTTAAAACAATATATATATAAAAAAAGGTACAACAGGTTATGTTACTTGAATATGAATCAGAAGTGTAGCACAGAAGAGAATATAAATTATTATGAATTCTGCACACAAACATAATGTTTGATTCCATTTAGATTAAAACAGAATAAAAAAGTCTAAAGTTAAATAAAATAAAATAGAATAAAATAAATAGATGCATAATAATAATAAAAATAGATACAAATAAAAAGCCTGAAACATAACGAAAAAAAGTACAGCAGGTTATGTTAGTTGAATATCGAATAGAATAGAATATTAATTATGAATTATATTTCCAAATATAATTTTTAATTCCACTTAAATAAAATAGACTAAAATAGGCAAAAAAAAATTAAATTAAATTAAACTTAATTCAATTCAATTCAATTCAATTAAACTAAACTTACATTACAAAAAAAACTAAAAAAAAAACTTGCTATCGACCAATCAGAAGCCAGGACCAGAACTAGCATAGAACCGAACAGAACAGAACTATGCTCTCAAACTAATCTAGAATACTTGGAACACAGATGTTCCACAATCTGACTATGAATTGTATTTGTCCATATGGGATTTGAAGGTGGCTGCAAATGTTCTCAGTGTTCATCATTGACTATTCAGTGCTGCCAAACATTCACACGCCAACTGTGCTCTCAGACACCACAGATTTAAAACAACCAGCATTAAACTTTCAGCCGTTTCTGCCTTTCAGCTTCACTCTGCTGCTTCCGTTTTAATTTATGTTCATTTTAGAAGTGGATCAAATCCTTTGGGGCGACAAAATTATTAATTAGAGATCAATTTTGAGTTGATCGCTCACATATTTGCACGACACATTAAAACTAATGACTAAATGATGAGACATTTTATGAAAATGTAAGTGGTGTTTGTACATGCAAAAACTCATCACTAGAGTGTTGTGAGTGAGTGGAGGCCAGGGAATTGCTATGTGGTTGCTAGGTGTTTTTACTGTATTTACATTATTGCATGAAAAGATCCTCTGAGGTTTCCAAATATTGATTCCATTTAAATTCAAATAGACTAAAATAGGCAAAAAAAAAAAAGATACATCATTAAAAAATAAAAATCTTAAAACATTAAAATAAAATAATAAAACAAATTAAAATAAAAAAGGATTACAGTATGATGGGCTATGTTACTTGAATACTGACCAATCTGAAGCCAGGACTGGAAATAGCAAAGACCAGAACAGAATAGCATAGAATAGAAAAATAATTATTATGAATTATGTTTCCGAATATAACTTTTGACTGCATTTAGATTAAAATAGAGTAAAATAGGCTAAAATAGGGTAAATAAATAAAATAAAAAATAACTGACTAAAATGCAATTAAAATTAGAATATTAAATAGATACATAAAATAAAATCTAAAGTCATAATTATAAAAAAGTCTCTATTTCAATCTCTCTTTTTTTCCTTTTTTTTTTTTTTTTTTTAAATATTTATCAACTATGTTAAGCCTGATCACTTTTGAAAACCCCTAACCCAAAGTATGAGCAATAGTAATATCGATGCTTGACTTAGCACACACGGCTAATTACTGCAGGAAAGATGAGCAAAAACAATTCATGTTGCATACTTTCCAGAGAAAGAGAGAGAGAAAGAGAGAGATAGAGAGAGGGGGATAGGAATAGCACTAAGTGGAGAAGAGAAAAATAAAGACAGATATACTGAGGACAGGAGAAAGTCATAAAACTTTCAGAGATGACAAGAGAAACGCAGTCCAACGCTCTCATACATGGGAACCGGTGGATGTCTGGAAAGGCTGCTCTATTTAAAGCCACGGCGCTCCGCCGGGACAGTGGTGCTGATGCTGCTCTTTTTGCGAGCGAGGGCTACATCCGTTTTGAGCATCCCCTAACTCACCCGTCCTCTGCTAGAGAGGCTGGATGTCATTCACCGAGCCCTATATTGTGAGTGTGTTCGCTCTGCATGAACAAAAGCTTCCATTCTCCGCCTGATGGAGGATGAGCAACTGCAGTCGTGGGCAGAGGATGCTGAATGAAATATTGATCAGCTTTTATGTCATTCTAGTTTTGTTTTTCGCCTCCTGCCGCATTTTAACCCAGGTTTTAAAGAATGATGATGGGCCATTAAAAGAGTTACAGCGGTAATGGAGGTAAACGCAAATGTTCAGAGCTTGCTTGGCTCTATATATCTGCTGCTCTCCAAGCATACGACTATTGAAAGCCTTTATTAATTGCTCTATGAATGCAAATATTAATGCATATTCTGAAGTGGACACACTTGCATCTTAGAGATCCGTCAGACACCTGTGTTTTGTTAAAGGTGAGATGATACAGATGAGTGACCCTTGCATTCATTCACATCATTGACCCACATACACTCACATTCCATGACATACATACCTTATATTAATGCTGTAGGAATCTTCTGGGTTATTCACCATTTAATATCTACAGACAGCCTACCACAAATAATAAATGCATAAACGTGTGCATGAATGAATGGGAAACACATTGGAAATCAATGGAAAGCTATCAGATGAGAAGTGAACAGTGAATTGAAGCTATACATTTCATCAGTTTATTTGCTCCCTAGAATTCAAACTCATGACCTTGTGATGTTGTACCAGTCAAGCTACATGATGTTGGTACTCAATACGCTGCCAGATCTGTCACACTACTTCAAAACTAGAAACAAAACACAATGTTACACACATATAACATAACCCCGTCTGTCAAAGTCTTTCATCGCACAACCAGTGGAACAAGAAAACACGGTTACTTTTGCTTGGTATCCGTGTGAGGATGTGATGTAACTCACTGTTTTCATTCAATAAACTCACAGGAATGACACCAGTGATGCAAAAGCTGAAGTTCATGCACCTGGAATGCAGTACAAACTCTACTGCAACACTGAAATACAAGTTTCTTGCCTGCTCGGCTTCCTAAAGCATGCACTATAAGGAAAGCACTGAATTGCATTCTCACAAACTCTCACAGTAGGTTGGAAATAAGTCGTAATGTTCCTACACAGTTGATAAGTGAAAGGCTTTACCGATGAGGATGAGGATGCAGACCAGCAGCGCGATGAGAGCGCCGGGGCTGAGCGCGGCTGACATGACGTAGGCCGTGGCGTTGCAGGACTGAATGGCTCCGTCCGTGTCACAGCCACACACGTGAATGGTGAGGGTCCCCGTGCTGCTGAGGGCCGGAGGGCCGCTGTCCACCACCAGGATGGGCAGCAGGTACACGTTCTGCTCCTGACGGTTGAATCCGGAGCGCTGCGTCCTGATGCCGGCTGTGTTGTCTACAGATAGACGAGAGAACAGGAAGACAAACATGCGGCTCAATATATGCAATCTGTTATTTATATATTATAATAATGCATGCATTATTTTATTATTACTGAAAAATAAAGGCAGTGTGTTATATAAGAGCATTGGCAGAGCCTTTTCTGTTGTGTGTAAGCTTAGTATAAAGCTTAGTATATGTAGCACAGTTTTGACATTTTACTAACATGGTTGAGCAAAACGTTGAGAACTAAATAATAAAAAACAATGCAACTTGTAAACATATATAAGAAATAAATACTTTTATTCAGCAAGGATGCATTCAACTGATCAAAAGTGACATATTTAAAGACATTTATAAAGTTACAAGAGCATTCTAGTTCAAATGAACCTGAAACCAGGCTAATTTTAATTAAGATTAATTAGTCAACTAGTCATTCAAACAACCCACCAACTTTAAATAAATAAATAAATAAAGTAAAAAAAAGAGACATAGTTTATATTTTATATAGAGAGTATATACAATTTAATCAATTTATATTTAGCATATTTAAAAAATACTTATAAAGAAAAATAATAATTACAAAAGTAAAAACTAAAGCAAAGAAACACTATAAAAAGCAATATTATTTATATTTATTGTATATAAAATATTATTTACAAAAGTAAAAAAAAAGATCTTAAAATCTTAAAAGTATAATTTATCATAAAATAATCATTAATAATACAATAAAAATAATAGTTTCTAATTAAAATAATACAATTTAATAGACTTTTACATTGTTGCAAGAGCATTCAATTTCAGATAAATGAACCTAATTATACAGGACCTTTAATTAAGACCAATTAGTCAGAAAACCCACCAACTTTCAGCCTTGGTGAGACTTTTTTCAACAACATTACAAGATCTTAACGAGCCCTAAAGTTCAAACTTTTGAATATAAAATAGCCATAGATATATGTAGAAATTCTCACAAATATAACACACAACCGTTCCCCTAATAGCAGAAACGAACACAAACTGAACCCAATGCAGGCTGTTAGCGAGAAACAAAGCAGGTCTGAAGTTCCCCAGGACTGAAACGGCAGATGTATGAATGCAGCGAACAGCAAAATACTGTAAAAGACTACAGCAACAGCTCATCTGATGGACTTGCATAGAGGCACACGAGCCATCCATCATTGAGAACATACATCACTGTCAGCTCCAGCACTAGAGCAAGGCTCACTGATAAATACAGCCGGCTTCTCCACATCCGCCAGAGAGACCAGGAATTTCTGCTGAGTAAAAGCACCATGACATTGTGACTTGACTGGACCGGTAAATCTTCTCCCCAAGGCGCTCTCCTCCTCAGAAATACAGCACACACCATCAACGAAGGCAACGAATCCATTTCTGAAGTCTAAAAACATCAGGAATGGAGACATTACCATAACCAAACCCCAGCGCAGTCGTTTCCCTGCAATGAGCCGAAGTAAACACTGAGATGTGTTTTAAAATGCGACTCTGACATGGTCATTGATCGGGTTATGTCCAATCCATCAACCAATCATTTATTAAAGAGCGCAGAGCCGTGCCCTTTCAATATTCATCCAGCTGGGCCGCGGCTTTCTGGCAAACACCTAAATGACATAAAGAGGACACAGAAGGAAAGCATTGATTGAGTTCAGCACCTCGTATCAGCCGTCAGATTAGCTTTATAATTGATTTTGAGTCACCAAAAGCTGTGAATCAGATTTAGTGCTTACGTTTATTAGGGATCCTGCACTTTTTGACCAGTGAATTACTGTGACCTTTCCAGTACTTGGATAGGGATTTTTAAAAATGATTCAAACACAGACCAATTCACTAATGAATCAATCTCAAGAATCGACTCGATCGAAAGAATGACTCACAAATCAGACACTGTGAGCAAGCTTTACTGTACACAGGACGAGAACAAGAACTAGCTATCAAATATTGTAGAAAAGAGATTCAAATGTATATTCACTATAGACATTTCTATGAACAAGATTTTTAAATAAGGAAGCACCATTTTAAAAAATCACAGATACCTTCAGGTTTTTCATGACAGTGAAATTTTTTAAAATACATCATGCATAATCTTTGAATTTCCATGAAGTGTTTAAATAATATTTTACATATATAGCACAATAAAATACAAATAACAAATTAAATAAATTGTTGAATTAGAATTGTTGAATGAAATTTTTGTGTGTGTGTGTGTGTGTGTGTGTGTGTGTGTGTGTGTGTGTGCATGTGTGTGTGTGTGTGTGTGTGTGTGTGTGTGTGTGTGTATTATTGTACTGTGTGTGTGCATGTGTGTGTGTGTGTATTATTGTACTGTGTGTGTGCATGTGTGTGTGCATGTGTGTGTGTGTCTACCTGCATCACTTCTTAATATATATACATACATATATATATATATATATATATATATATATATATATATATATATATATTTTTTAACAAAGTCATTGCATTGGATAACAGTATATTACAATTTTAATGAATATTCATTAATAATATTGTATCAGTTATTATACATACACAATATAAGTAATATAATATAATATAATATATTATATTATATAATGATTCATTTTTTTAAAAAAATTAGAAAATTTTAGATTTTTTTTACAGAAAATCAATGATCAAATCACAATTTTCAAACAAAATAAGAGATTAATAAAAAATAAATCTCATGTTAAAAACGAAGACAGTCAGTATTGTTTGTGGTTAGTGAATATTGATAATTCATATGACCGGTGTGACCTTCAAACATCCACTAAAAATCCCTAAAACAGCATCTGATTCAATCACACTGAGACTTCAGCGATGAGGGAGAAAACATCCCGCAGCATTAGAGACACTTGATCTGCTGAATCACATTTACACATTTAGAAGACACTTGTTTTGGGCATCTGCATTTGCCAGATGGAAACATACTGTAATGTTTCTGAATCACAGCATCGGCCGACTGAGGCCAGAACAGTCAAACTCCTTTGAACACAAAATATGGACAGAGAACAATGAAATCAAACCAGAACAAAACTCACCGCCGATGCCAAAAACACCCCAAACACACTGAGTGACAATGAACAATGCCCTCGGCCTGCGCTATATGTTCTGCTGTGACTTAAAACACGCCAGCAGGTGACAGGGGACCAAACGGACACAGACAATGTTCATGCAAAGACAAATCAAACACTGGTGTGAGAAAACAGCCTCATGAGATCGACTGGCTCCAGACGAGCCGTCCAAAACCAAAGCCAACTGATGTTTTGTTTAGAGTCGTCAATCAAATTCCCAACATATGAAAACAGCTCTCTCTGTTTCTCTGTCCCTCTCTGGAAGGACTCTGCTCAAAGCACAAAGTAAGAGATGAATTTAATATTACAGCGAGAGAACATCTGAATCAATAGCACAGATAGTTAGAAAGTCTGACGTCCTGAAAAAGCTGCGTTCGTCCTCGTGAGTCGGATCACAGAGGGAGAAGGTAACGCAGCGCTGCGGCTCTCAACTGAGAAAAATGACAGATTCAGTCTGACAGGTTGACAAATGTGTCCATGAAAACAGAAGTATGGGGGATACGGGACGAGGAAGGATACAAAGTGTGCTCTGGTGAGTGTGCTTGAGAGGGGAATAGTGGAGGAAACCTGCGTAGGTGTCGTTTTAGGAGAGTTCTGGGTGAAACTCACAACAACTGTCAAGAACACATCCAGGCCATATTTCATCCCAAAATCAAATGAGAGAAAAATAGGAAAAATTATATTCAGCAAATAGAAAATCAAGCCTGTTTTGGGATCATCAAAGGTGAAGTGTGTGAGACTATAGCAGCAAGAAACAGAAAAGCAAAAAGAATAAATGTTTTCAAGCAATTTTCAAACATTCCCCTCAACTTTGCAGAGATGTTTGGTGAGAAATTACACACTTCACCTTTATTTTAATAATATATATATATATATATATAGTGTGTGTGTGTGTGTAAGTAATATTAAAACATTTTATATGCAAATAGTATGCAAATAGTAACTTATTAATGCAAATTAGTTCTGAAATGGTTGAAGTGCAATTGTTCACAATTGCATACTGCATTACTGTAAACATGCCTTTATATCAAATGTTTTATTTTATTTTATTTTATTTTATTTTATTTTATTATTTTATTTTATTTTATTTTATTTTAAACCGCTGTTTGTGCTTGGTCTTCTTTTTCCAAAAATATATTTAAAATCTTTTAGCCACTATCACACTTTTTTTTTTTTTGATTTAGGGGTGAAATCTGACCGGTACATTTCTTCATGAGATTTACTGTACACATCATTGCACAGCTGCAGAGCTTGTGTTTCCGCAGTGTTTTAGTTATCATTTCTACCAGCTCTAGCTGATCCAGTGTGTGCGTGTGTCTCAGCTCAGGCGTGCATGTACGTGTTTGTGTTTGTGTCTGTGTTTGTGTGGCCCTCGGCCGTCCTCACATGCTCAGCTGACATTTGCCTGAATCTCCACCGCTGACATTTCCATCCTGTCAGATCAGTCTGGATTTGCCCATGCGTCACATCAACTTACACACATCACTAAAGTGCCCGGCAATAACACAATCCCGCTCGGCCTGACGGGACACAACAAATATAAACCTGACAAAGCGAAACAGAAATAAAAATTTACATTGAAGGAGAAAACACCTGATTATTTGCAGATATAAACCATATTACAGTCTGAATACTCAAATCTGAATCGCTGCTTTATATTAATCAACTCGAGGTGATAACATAGTTTTTTTGAATAAGTTCACACTGTCAGTTTTTGGGAATGACAGCCGCATTTACTTACAGGTGTGTAATTTACTTATGCATTTACTTTTTATGTACAGTGTAATTAGAGTTTTTATAACGTTGATCTGTTAAACATTTATAAACTTTTGATATAGACTAAAAGCCACAATACTCCTATTTTGGGTCTTTAAATAATCATCTTTAAACTCAAAACACAAAATTCATAAAAGAATTCCCAGTACATAACAGAAAATCCATGCATATGAATTGGACAGAAATATTAAATACCCCTCATTCTCTGTTTGCGAACACAAACACCAGATGCTGCAACAGAAGGTGATGTCATAAAAGTGACAGCGTGGCCTACCTCTGGGGAGCGCTCATGAAAGATTGCATTTGTCAAGTCAGACTTAGACTAAAAGGTTTTTTTCAGCTCATATTAGTCTTTTCGGGAGAGCAGATGAACTTGGCTTGTATTTTTTTATGACACCTCATGCAGGTCAGAGACAGCCGAGTGGCCCGTCGAGGGAGTGTCGTACACCGAAACCGCCCGGAGGAACTCTATCCATCCGATTATCCCGAGTGAGAGGAAGATAAGGTGTGCACCTGAAGAAGTTCGCTCAGAGATAATGTCAGAACTCTTTGTAGAAACTCTCTCTGGTCGGATGATTTTTTGAAGTTCGTTCTTACTGCACGAACAGACCTGACGTGTTTATTTGGCCTGAAGATGGACAGATGCTTCAGGCGTGTCCGACACGAGAGGATTAAAGGAAAGACTTTTTGCTCGTATTGATTCTTTCTTTGCAGGAGACACAGATCTGAGCTGTGGTCATCATGCCACACGCGAGTCAAAGATGAAATATGTTTGCAAAAATCAAAACGCACAAATGCTGCTTTTACAGTCAAACAATTGCATTTTCTTCCCCTGATTTAGACAGTCGTTCCCTGCTGTGTGGCACCTGCTTTGCCTAAATGCAATTGTCAACACATACACTACTGGTCAAAAGTTTGGAATAATTAAGTTCCAAATAAGATATAAAAAAAAGAAAGAAAAAAAAAAAAAATTTTTTAAGAAGTCTCTTCTGCTCACCAAGGCTACATTTATTTGATCAAAAATACAGTCAAATTTGTGATATATTATTCTAATATAAATAAATGTGAATATATTGTAAAATGTCATTTATTTCTGTGATCAAAGCTGATTTTTCAGCATCATTACTTCATTACATCATTACATTATCATTACACAGTCTTCAGTGTCACATGATCCTTCAGAAATCATTCTAATATGCTGATTTGCTGCATATAGAAACATTTCTGATTATTATCAATGTTGAAAACATATTTTTGTGGAAACCATGAGATTTTTTTTTTTTTTTTAAATAAGAAAGTAATACTTTTATTCAGCGAGGATGCATTAAATTTATCAAAATTGACAATAAAGACATCTATAAAAAATAATATTTTAAATAAATGCTGTTCTTTTGTACTTTCTATTCATCAAAGAATCCTGAAAAAAAGTGTCCAAGAAATATTAAGCACCAAAAACTGTTTGATAATAATAAAAACCATTAATAATAACTGAGCACTAATGATAATTGATGATTGATTGAGGATAAATGATTTCTGAAAGATCATGTGACACTGAAGACTGGAGTAATGATGCTGAAAATTCAGCTTTACATCAAAGGAATAACTTGCAATTTACAATGTATTCAAATTGCAATAATATTTCACTATATTTCAAACTTTCACTTATAGATAAACATGCCAAAACTTATGATAAATATTCATGCATGTAAAAGAAAACTTCCCAGTGCATCCCAAATGTATGATTAAAAAGTATACTAAAATCTCCAGTCTCTCACCCTTGATGTCCCATAGTGTAAAATGCCGGTTGTTGGAGGCCTCGGGTGCCAGTGTGAAATAGAATCGATGTCCAGACTGCGGTTCGTCTCTGTCCACCACACTGATGGTGTGAATGAGCTGGAGAAGAGATAGAAAGACAGAACATGTTTAGAGATGTTAATAAATAATTGGAGAGAATGCTGGTGCTTTACTAAGTGATCAAACAGAAAACAGCTAAAAAAAAATCATACTAAAGGAACTTCAGCCAGACTCCATGACTTCTCGTATTTACTAGTTGACTATTCATCCAGAAAAGAAGCCGACAAGTCAATATTTACCTCATGTAAATGACTCACTTCTGGCAAGTCGAACAGTGTGTGAGTCTAGGGTACGGCCACTGCTGAGATGATGAGGCTGACAAACCAGAGCGTGCATATCTGCATTTCCAGGTTCATGCAGCTGCTGTTGTCACAAACACAAGTCATGTTCTCCTCGCTCGAGTTCCTGTCAGCCTCTGGCCAACATTTGATAAGCTTGACGGCGCTTTGCAATAAATCTGGCTTCTATGTGACTCTAAATGCAATCAGATCATTTCAGATGTCTGCAACTCCATTTATAACATTCTGTGTGAATACAAAACACTCTGAGCTCACAGGACTTTCACTTTTGGGTAATTTGAATGGTTCCAAATCTATTTGAGAGTTACTGGTTACTGTACAAAGCTGCTGTGCAAAATGTTACATAGATGCATAAAAAAAAAAAAAAAAAAAAATGGCAGACCTAAAGGACCAGTCAACCTGCTGCATAACATTTTTTGCACAACAGCTTTGTTAAATATAGCTAGAATAATATGAATAAATTAATAAATAAATTTGAAGAGCTGAAGAGTAAATGAGGAGTTACTTATATATATGGGTGATTTTAACTAAAATGAAAACGTTTTCATTAAGTAAAATAAGCATTAACTGAAAAATTAAATAAAATATAAAAACTTACATTTTATTAAATTTATTAAAGCTAGTTGCCAAGGCATTATTTCTAACTTTTGTTTATAATATGTAAAATAACCAAAAAAATTATAAACTAAAACTAACAACCACAACGTAATAAAACACACACACACACACACACACACACACACACACACACACACACACACACACACACACACACACACACACACACAATAAATAAATAAATAAATAAAATAATATAATTTACTTAGCTAAAATTAAATAGAAAACAAAAAAATATATACAAAAATTAATATAAAATATTAAAAAACTATAATTTTCTTGATTCATATTATTGATTAATATTAATTTCTGCACATACTAATGCCTTTTTTAACAGCAAAGTTATGTGTTAACATTAGCTGATGCAATATGCACTGTGCATTATTACTGTTGTTTATGATAGCTAATGCATTTCACCATTGCGTTTAATGGCTTCACATGCTGCATAACATTTTGCACAGCTTTGTGCAGGTTAAATATTAGAAATTATGCAAATGTGAATTTACTGTGTATTCAGAAGATGTTGCATTCAGAACGCACTCTATAAATGACTGTGCAGGAGCTGCACACCTCCTTTCTTCCAAAAAAGCACATTTTGTCATATTATGCTAAAACTACACTGAGCTGTCTCGGCCTGCTAGGCTTTCGAATTACAGTTTCTGTGATAAATCAGAAGTTGTTGTGGCAGTGAGAGTGGGTGTACTTGTGAGCGGCATCGGGCCCAGTTACTACATTAGCTGGATTGTGAGACAACAGATGGGAGCGTTTAGGAGGGCGGGAGGAAGAGAGGAGCGGTGGAGAGGGAGTGGGCAGCACTTCAGACAATCCCGTGAAAAATTCCCATATTCTCTCATTGCTCATTTCTCATTACACGGTCATCAAAAGGCTCGCACCGCGTTTATGTCATTTTTAGGGAGGTGATAGAATATCCAAGTGCAATTAGAGGAGACGGGGGAAAAAAACCCTAAATTAAAATTATTTTTGCAAAGTCTTTCCAGCTACCTAAAGTCAGTGAGGAACACTCACGCTTGCTCGGATTGGAAAATGAAAAGGAAAGACACGCACACACCGGGAAAGTGAAAGCAAGGACAAATGCTTGCAAGGCACAGCCGTATACTCAAAGGAGACCCTTCGCTAACACTGATGTTTCCCCTTCAAAATGATTAAAGCTGCAGTTTCCAAGAGAGGCAAAGTGCTTGTGTTTAAGCCTAAGTCCTCCAGGACGCGCTCACTTTGACGGGCTCCGCTTTGAAAGAAATATTCCGCACAAAAATGAGCATTCTGTTCACATCCTGTCGTTTCAAACCTGCATGCAGTTATTTTTTTGTGCAACACTTTTTCATGCATGGGTGTCGAGCTCTACAAAGACAAATAAATAAATAAATAAATAAGTAAATAAATACATACAATTAAAAGTAGTCCAGATGACTTGTGCACTATATTCCATGTCTTCTGAAGTGATTTGACAGATTGACAGCAATGTGAAATAGTGCATTATTATTATTATTATTATTATTATTATTATTATTATTATTATTTGTTTTTATATCACTTCACTGTGTTTATCTTTTATTGAGATTTATGTCTTAATATTATTTCTTTTTTATTTCACATTTCCAATCCAAAAGAGCTGCTAAACTGTTTTTTCATTGTTTTTGAAAAAATATTAATATTAATTTCTGCATATACTAATTCCTAATTCCAGTAAATGTTACAGTATGTATGTTAACATGAGTTGATGTAATATAGAAAAACAATGCTTATTAATAAAATAACAACACTAAAAAAAAATCTGCTGTTAGCCAATGCATTTTACCATTGCAGTGTTTTCACTGTTATTGTAAGGTGTTGCTGATTATAAAATAACCAATTCTTAATTTGTCCTTCGATGAAATTTAGGGACCGTGGTCTATAAAAAACAAAAATGAAAAAAAAAAAAAAAACAAAAAAAAAAAAAAATCCATTAAAATAGTGCATAATTTATTTTATTTTATTTTATTTTAGTTTAGTTTAGTTTAGTTTAGTTTACTGATGTTTTACCTGTATTTTAATTTAGCAATTTTGCACTTCATTGCATAGTGTTTTAGGGTTAATGGAAATATCCATAAAATTATGCCCTGATAATGACAATAATGCCCTGGATAATGTCCTGGCAGAAAATTACCAGAAGATTTTTCCTTTTTTTTTTTTTTAATCTGCAAAAAGTGACCAGTTACATTTTCTTAAAAACACACACAAAAAAATCCTCAAGAGAAAAAAACACAACACGATGCATAAAAGCACCTGCAAAAAAATCAATACAGAAAATTCCTTAATACTAACACAGTATATTGGGCCATAGATTTACAGAGTTTTCTCAGAGTGTAAATTAGCACTGACCAGTTTAGACTTTCATGCAAACTTAATTTATTTTTTTCTAAATGGTTAACCAGGTAAAAAACAAGGCCCAGGACTCCAGAAATTACAAATGTTCTTGATTCTGGAGTAAAACTGCAGGTGTTGAATCCCTAAGACATATTTCTCATACGCTGAGCAGTACTTGCAGATGATAATGTTTCTGGTTGATTACATCCACAGCAGCATTAAACTAAACACTAACTTGTGCTTCCCATCGGCCTCATTATTCTCAGCGCTCCACTTCTGTCTGCGGCTGATAATGCGACGCCGGATGCGTTTAAGAGCCTTTAATAAACACGCACAAACTCTTGTGACATCCTTCACATTGTCTGGGGTCCAGAAAAACAGTGTTACACAAGCACAAATTCTCCAGCCGCATGACAGAGGATGGAGGCAACGGGACACATGTTATATTTTTAAGATGTTTGTTTATTGGTCTCCTCTCAGCTTGAAAGGGAAGTTTTGTGGGACTCCTGCTGAGCGCCTGCTTTCAGACATCCTTCTTCACTGCATCGCTTTAGTGCTCGCCGATAAAATGCTGCCCGCTACTTTGTAAAGAACTGGGAAGTAGAATTGAATGATTTTATTTTAAAAATGCTGGAGTCACGTTATTTTCATGATGTTTGGACATGCTTGAACTACATTCCATCAATTATTCAAATTTTAATTTATTATTTAAAATTTAATTAATTTTTTTTTTTTTTGACTAGTCAGATATATCATCAAAAAAACAAACAATAACAACACCAAAAAAGATATAAAAAAAACAAAAAAAATTAATAAATGTTGGTAACACTTTAGAATAAGGATACATTAATTAATGTTAGTTAATGTATTAATTAACATGAACAAATAATGTACAATACATGTATTACTGTATTTATTAATCTTTGTTAATGTTAGTTAATGAAAATACAGTTATTCATTGTCAGTTCATGCTAATACACAGTGCATTAACTAATGTTAACAAGCTTAACTTTTGAATAATGCATTAGTAAATGTTGAAATTAACATTAACTAAGATTAATAAATGCTGTAGAAATATTGTTCTTGCTTAGTTCATATTAACTAAAGTAGTTAAATAACATTAACTAATGGAACCTTATTCTAAAGTGTTACCTAAAAAGTTTTACATGCTGAACTTGCAGTATCTCAAATTACAGAGTAGATCAGATTTCTATGCATTTATAATAAGTGTAATAAATAAATAAATAAATATAAATAAAATAAACAGAGCCATAAACACAAAAAAAATACAAAAGCACATACAACTTTAGTAACATTAAAATAAAAAGAAAATCTAATTCAAAATATTAATAAATACTATAATACTTATGTTAAACTAAACTATTGAAAATATTTTTGTTTTTTAAAATAAAGCTAAAATAAAATATATTACACAAAATAATAAAATGAGAATAATGACAAAAGCACATAAAAATGTACTTAAATGAAAGTGAAAAGTGAAAGTGAATATGAAAGTGAAAATATAAAAATAAAAGTGAATATATTGTACTGTATTTATTATATTTTTATAGTAATACTATTTTGATATTATAATAATATATATTATAAATTAATATTAAAATATAGTTAATATTAATATCAAAATATTCATAAATATGATCATATATTATAAGCAATACTAATAATTATGACCACCTTTGCATGACCAAATATTAATGGAACATGAACGATCTGATTGATTAAAACACTTCAGTTGTAACTAACCCTCAGATTCACAAATGGATTTCATACTTAAGACGTAATGTTATGAATGGTGTAATGAATTATAAAAACAAACATGCGCTGATGAATTGTTCACAATCAGAAACATGTATTAAGAACTATTTAAACAGGGTCAGTTTCTTCATGTTGACTTTAAGGAACCAGAGCTGTTAATTGGAACGATTCTCGTCCTTTCTATATTGTGACCCTCATTTGTTTAATGAGCTGTTGTTTGGATGGTAAAAAGAATGAAAAAGTAAACAAGGTTAAATGAGAACATAAATTATATAAAAAAGAATATATGAACGCTGCTTTCTTAACAAACGTTAATTGTGATGCCAAGGACAGAAACAACAAAAGGCCATCTGATATTTCCCATTTCAAGAGTGAATATAATGCCTGAGGGGCTTCTGGAAGGAAAAGGATTGGGATGGAAAAACACAGATAGAGAAACAAGGACTTCTGAGAAAGAAAGACGGAGAAAAATAATGTGAGGTAGAGAAAGATTGTGAGGGAGAAGCAGTGTGTGGGAGTTTATTGAGTGGCAAACACAGCTCCCTCAAGCAAAATCATCTAATTAGATTTCCATCCAACAGCCCCCTCATGACCCTTTAAGCTGCGCGAGGCTCGGAAAGCGAGATGCCAAGAGTCTCCCAAAAGCCTTGCACGTTCTCCAGAGTCTTCCAGGACAAAAGGTCTTCTCCGAAAAGTCTTCCTCCTGCACACAGCGGAGGAGGAGGAGGATACTGGCCTCTGAGATGGATGGAGAAGTTCAAGGAAAAGAGTTTTCATTCTATCAGTTTGCATTTGCATGAACACTTTCTACCAGCCATGAGGAGAGGAACTAACAGTAATTAGTAAGAGGAGGTGATAATTACACTGGGCATTGAAAACCTGGATATATCCAGGAAAAGGAAAAGGAAAAATAAATAATAAACTATTATTAAACTTAAATATTAAATAAAATATAAAACTGATGAACAGTTAAATTGTAAATAAATAACTCTCTAGTTATGCTCAGATTCAAAATATTTCATTGACTAGAAAAGGCTCTTTGTGACAGTAATCATTGGAAAATAATTTAATCACAGATGATTGCATGGACAATCACTGATCAAAAAGTGTGAACCCTGTTAAACACATGTAGCTTGTGTTTCTCTCTGTCAAGTAGCATTGGGAAATGTGATTGATTTTAGAGAATCGGTTCATTCAGATGAACTCAAGTCAAGTCATTGTGCAGATATCCTAGAAATGACTAATACTAAGAAATCAATGATCAATTAAGTAATTCATTAACACATGCAAACTGCAATAACATAAACATGCATTCAAAATGTGATAATACGCATTTAAAATGATTTATTCTTTGTAAAATAATACTTAAAAATCCTTGTACAGTAATCACAAATGAATGCATTAAAAATCAGGGAGTGTTGGGAAATCTGATTCATTTAGAGCAGTGGTTCCCAACCAACGTTCCTGGAGGCCCCCCAACACTGCACATTTTGCATCTCTCCTTTGTCTGATGAGCGGAATAAGACATAATTGACCCAAAAAAAGATGTAGTAGGATTAACCTCTAGAAAAAAAGACATGCATTTCATAAAATGAGTAAAAGTCTCTTTTATATTTAGTTATATACTTGGTACTAGTCCTGTTCACATACCGATGGTAACCATTTTACTGGTGTTAAAAAAAAATAAAGCAATTATATTCCCCGCTGCAGCTCTTTTAACATTTTGTTGTATTAATTTAAGATTTTATTGTTACATTTAACTACATGTTTAAAAATGAATTAAACAAATCATTTTTAGGAGGCAAGAGAGAACAAGCCTCAAAAAAAAAAAGTTAAAAATAGACATTGCATACCTTAACTGCTGTTTAGTTAATAATGGGCAAATCTCAGATGTGTATATCGATAAAACTTGATATTTTTCCTTCAAAAACACGACACAATCATGGAACACGAACGCGAGAATCTCAGCGGATTATTATAAGCCCTATGTGTATATCGATAAAACTTGATATTTCTCCAACCACTACATAATAATGGGCAAATCTCAGATGTGTATATCGATAAAACTTGATATTTTTCCTTCCACTTCAAGCACTACATGAATGCCAGAACAGGCTCACTGCTGTCAGGCTCCTCTCATTATTAAACTGACCAGTCAGAAAAGATATTCAAATGACACAGAGCCAATAACAAATGCAGCCAAAAAAATCAAAGGGAGAATAAATGAAGAACAACCCTCATTATCAGAGATGACCTTACAATTACTCTTCAGTTCACAACTCACATCGTCCTCCTCTAAAAATCCCACCACTGCAAATACAGCTATCCATTTGTCCATTTAAAACATGATTGACTTCTATTCTTACTTTTGAAATAATACCTTTAAAATGTATTCCTTATTTTATTTAAAAAATTTTCAAACTCCTAGTTCATAGCTTCAGCCTGAACTTTCTGCAAGATAATTCCTGATATTTTCCACAGAAGTAATAAAATATAAAATCATGTGTGCTTTGAATGAAATGAGGGAGGGTAAATGTTAATTTTTGGCTGAAATAACCCGTCTGTAGAAGTGAATTTAACACGGGTTCTGTGTAAGTGTCACCATGTGAGTGGGAGCCAATCCATCTACACGGCTGTCTGTGTGTGTGTGTGTGTGTGTGTGTGTGTGTGTGTGTGTGCATGGGAACGAGAGTGTACTTTTCCCCTCAAACATTAGTCATGTAGCTGGGACTGTCCCGCGGGAGCACCAGACCCTTGTGATCTGTCACGGAGAGCCACTCAGTGCCGTTTGATGTCTTGTGTGGAGCTGACAGGCCTCTCGTCCCCGGGCCGTTCTTAGTATTTGCCTTTCCACCCGGCTTTTCCCTGCACATGCGACTCTATATGATATCTGTCTCTCCTCATCCCATCAGCCCAAATACCACAGGGTTACGCGCTCACACCGCTTCACATGTCAATCTGAACAAGGGTCAGGCGTGTAGATAATGAACAAGATCATGAATGGGACACTCATGAATCAGAGACCTCTAAACTTGTAATGTCTCTTTGTTCAGTTCTGTCTTTTGTAAAGTCAACTAAGGTAACTGTGGGAAGATGCATTACTTTTTTTACTATGGTACTAAATAATTATTACAAGATCTTACAGAAAAAAAAGTACCATTATATTTTGCAGTACTTGAGGTATGACCATGGTACATGTCCAAAGAAACATGGTAATGCTGTAATGGTGATGGTAATGGTGCTATTTGTAAGTGAAGAGAAATAGCTTAAATAGCATTTATAGAAAAAGTACCATATAATTTTTTTAACCACATTTTTGGGGTTATTTATAAAAGAACCATAGTAGTATAATGGTGCATGTCCTAGAAAAAATATAATACAATGGTACTATTCGAAAGGGAAGATAAATAGTTCAAAATAACACTTACAGAAAAAAGTACCATTATTTTACCATATTTTGGGTAAGAAAACTATGGTAGCACCACTGTAAAACATGGTAAAAGCACTTTACCGTACTGTTACCATATTTTTATGGTATTAACAAGAAACCACTTTGGATAAAAGCGTCTGTTAAATGATTAATTGTAAATGTAAAACCATGGTAATAACAAGGTACATTACCTTAAAAAAACATGGTAATACAATGGTACTATTTGCAAGTGAAGAGAATTTCAAAAACAGCCCTTACAGAAAAAAGTACCATAGTGTACTATATTTTGGGGGTTCTTTTTACATGCTGCCATGGTAATACTATGGTATTTTAGATTTAGCACAATAGTAATATCATGCATTTTTGAACAATAACGTGACAGCACTACTATCGTGTGTTTTTTTAGCACTAGCTTTTTCTTCCCATGAAATCAAAACCGTGTGCCGTGGATCCAGCGGCCCGCCACATCTACCTGACACTTAAATCCACATGAGCCCATAAACACTTTCTCCTTCCATGTCTAACATCAGTATCACATCGCTGGAAGGGGAGTCGTGCCCCCTGAGCCAAAGCTGCTTATGAGCTACCGGCTAAGTCCTTTTTCATGTCTTTAGTCCTCTTTCTCTCCATCCGTCTGATTTATTCACCTTTTACACACAAACAAATATGCTGTGTTGTCATCCTTCAAATGGGATCAAACTCCATGCATTTAGCAGCTTAAGCTAATCTGATTTCACTGATTTGTTCTATCAGAAACACAAGCGGTGACACTAGCAAGCGCCGGAGCAGAGAAAGGCGACGCTAGCATGGCACACTAACGAAGCTTGATAACTGGGCTAGCAGTAAAGCACAACATTGTGTGAAATGTGAAAGCAAGCAAGTTTTTAATAATCGCACAACAGGCCATATAAAGTTGTCTGCAATCTGGTCTGCAAAATATACACTATTACAGAGGTCAGTTTTATGATGATTTTCTATAGGTAGCTCATTTTCGAGGCGTAATCTAATGTATGTTTAAGAGTAAAGCATATATTTTTATTTATAATTTTAAATCTATTTAACAGAGGCATTCAAGTAAGAAATAATACAGAAAATAAATAATACAATGTAAAAATAATGGATTTAGTGTGTTAAATACAAATAAATAAATTTTTATTAAAGCTAAAAGAATATTCATTCATGCATTTTATTTTTAAGCAATATTTATTTTATTTACAACAAAACAGTACATTAATATATATGATGTTGGCCTATTTCATTAATTTTGAAAAAAAAATTGTTTGTTTTATTTTTATGCATCAATGCAGAATCATTCACATCAATGCATCATAAAAATGATTATATTCAACAGCTCTGTTGGTCACTTTGGATAATAACATTGCTAAATAAATAAATGTAAGACCAGCTTAATATAAAGAAGCACCAAAAAACATTTCTAGTTGATCTGGAAAGTGCAAACAATGTGACTGTAGCGCTATCCAAACATTGCTCTGTTTGTTTGAGCAACACTGACTCAACCAGCCTGTTGAAAGCAAAAAGCATCATGATTTATTAAAGATTTAGTCAAAATGCAGCTTATATAAAGAACATAAACAGGTTCCCTCTTGTGCAGCCAAAAATGATGCACATAAAAACGTCTCCACGATCCGCCTGGTTCATCACGGCAGTGTTTACGTGGAGGCCGGGCTTTGTGCATCTCCCACAAAGCGCCAATCTTAGGTGAGAGATAAATGAGTGTAATTGCGTGTTCCTCCACAGGCTTAATTTCCAGCTCAATCACCAGAGTGATTAATCACAGAGCCGGAGCGTGTGTAAAGTTTTAACACACAAACCGTAGCATCTTCTGGCCTCCGCGGGCGTCTCTTGCTCACCTAAGCCAATTTAGTCGACACAACGCAATGGGGAACCCCGGGGTGACGGACTACAAATCACGTAAACATGCTACAGGTTACCGTAAAGCTATTGCATAGCTGAAGCTACAGCAGGGGGCTTCCAAAGACTCCTGCGTTTAATGAGAGAAATTTATTACGATAAGCGTCACCGGATTGCACTTCACCTCAGTATTTGGGGGATGCAGAAGGGTATCAAGGCCCTTCGGTTTGAAATTGTCTTGCTGAAAGATGAAACGTTTTCTGAGCTGTTACGCACTTTTTTACTGGACTCAAACGGCATTTTTTCAGCATATACTGATATTGTGTTGTTCTTTCAGGTAAACTTTTACTTCATTCTGGATGGATGAAAAGCAGCTCCACAGAGTGACGCTACATCACAGGACGTGGTGTGAATGCCACCCATATCCCTTTAGGTTTTTACTTCATTCTACTTTATAGCCCTTAAAAAGTCAACTCCAATTACTATTCCTCTTCAAAATAATCTTTCAGGTAAACTTTTACTTCATTCTACTTTATAGCCCTTAAAAAGTCATTGCCGGTGACTCTGCGGCTTCTAAGTTTACTCTAAGTTCTAGTGCTTTTCAAGAACATTTTTGAGCATTTCAATTTCCATATATTGTCAAAATGAAAACTGAAATCAACCAGCCTTTCTTTCTTAAAGAGATAATCCCAAAATTGAAACAAATGTTCTATCTAAAATAAATAAATAAATAGATAGATAAAAATAACCATAAAAAAACAACAACAACAACAACAAAAACATTTATTGATTGATTGATTGATTGATTGATTGATTGATTGATTGATTAATTGATTGATTGATTGGAAAGTCTCCCAAAAATAAAGTTTAAGTCATGTTTTACCTTCATGTCATTTTATTTCAAACCTGTTTGACTTCCTTTTATTCTGTGAAACACAAAAGAAAGACATTTTGATGGATGTTTCAATGTAAACAAAAAAAAAACAATTCAAAAAAAATCAAACCAAACAAAATAAAAAAATTCATACACAGAAATAAATTTAACACCAACAGCCAAATAAAATCAATAAAATAATTAATTAATTAATTATTATTATTATTATTATTATTATTTTACTATCCATGAAAAAAAAACACATACACATATATATATATATATATAAATCATTTATTTAAACTTAAAATTAACATAATTATTTTTATCTATTATATATTTATTCATTTATTTTAATTTTTAAGTATGATATGACATCCTTTTACACTGTGTAGTTTTACCTTCACATCTTTAAAAGGGTCTTTAGTCTTAATTTTTACTGCTGTTATTCATATTTATATGATTAAATGATTCTTTATCACTGGGGTTTAATCCAGAAAAAAATGGTAGTTAATTCAATGATTCACAGTGGACTTTAATTATTCACAATTATGTACTTACAAGAACAACTCTTGTTCATATGTGCATCACAGTTACTGTATGCATCATAATCTCTTTACTTATGATTAGTTTCTAACACAAAACATCTCATAGTTTAATTGAAATAATTAAAGTTGAGTTTAAAACAATCACTATAAAATGGTGATTCAAAAATTCAGCAAAAAGAGAAAACTAACAGCACACATGAGAATAACATCAAATATTTGTTGGTCTTCCAAACTTAATGGTTATTTAATGGTTAAATAACTTACGAAAGATAGCAACATTCATTCTTTTCTTTTTCCAAGGATGAAAACGGAAGATGGCAAAGGCTCAAGCACACAGAAATGTAGTCACAAAGGTTACTACTGTAGTTCTTTACAACAACAAAAATCTCTAAGAATCCTTAATCCAACAATAACAGTCTTCATTCAGCGCCTCTATTGTGGAGCGAAGCCCTCGAGAAGCAGCACGCAAAGACACACAGAAAGGAGGAGTGCACACAATTTTCCAAAAAGCAAACAAACCTTTTGTTGTTCTGTATGTTTCACGGCCACTCGAAAAGAAGAATGAAAATGTTCAGCGGATCAACAAATAAACAGAGCTTTAAAGACAAGAAACTACTTAAAAACTAATAATATTCCAATAAGACAGACAGAGAAGAATTGGGGTGATAAAGCACATCAACTATATATATATATTTATAGATTTATATATATATATATATATATATTTTTTTTTTATTTCCCCATTTATAGATTTCAGTCAAATACAGCTTCTTTGAGCTACATTTCCCCATTAATTAATTTGCATGTTTACTTTGTTTTCTACAGTATAATCTTTATCATGCATATACTAATTATCTCACATGGTGACTTATGCCACTGAAAAGCAAACGTTAAAGGCTGCATTTCATCATATCTTGAATAAAAAGCCATGGCACAGTCAAATGAAGTACCAGGTCAATGTCAAGTATCTGCATTAGCAGACATTATTCTACATGCTACATGCAATTTGTTTCAATGGAATAGCATTCTATAGATTTTCATGGTCAATAGCAATATGAAGTTAAAAACCTACTTGATGGTTTCTTTAGAGCAATATTTAGTGTACTGTACATCCTAAAAGCCACTGAAGCTATCTCAAACTATCTCTGTCTCAAAGCACCTAGTGCCCTAGAAATGCAGGATACCTTTCAGCTTTCTCTTGGTAGATCATTAATAGTCCTTTAATTTCATTTTACGGTATATATATATATATATATACCGTAAAATGAAATTAAAGGACTATTAATGATCTACCAGTAATAATAAGTAATCAGTAATAATAATAATAATAATAATTATTATTTTACGGTATATATATATATATATATATATATATATATATATATATATATATATATATATACCGTAAAATAATAATTATTATTATTATTATTACTGATTTTATATTACCAGTAATATTGTCAAAATTTGATAATATAAATTACCATTTGTTAACATTTAAAATCAACAAGAAGTGAATAAAATGAAATACTGAATAATAATTATTATTAGTAGTAATAGTATTATTACTACCAAATAGTATATTTAACAAAATATTGTCCCAGTATATATACTGTAAACAATTTAAAACAATAAAAATAATATGTTAAGATGAAATGTTAATTATGAATAATATATAAGAAGTTTATAAATATAAATAAACATCAATTTTATAAATATAAAAATAAAAAATATATAAATAATCTGAAATGTTGATTATAAATAATATTTATTTATCTATGTATTTATTAATACAATTATTTTATTTTATTTTATTATTATTATTATTTTATATCTATTACCGAATATTGGCAAGCTTTTCATGGAGAGATTTGTGTGCCATGCCAGTTTGCTAGTTAGCTCACCAGGTTTGGAGCAGAGCTTGTGATATTTATCTCTTCAAAACGGCACTTTTTGTGCTCCACAAAAGAAAGTTTGTCATGTAGGTAAATAAATGATGACAGAAGTCTCATTTTTGGGCTGAACATGTATTCTTTCATTCCAGGAGTAAACAAAGCACTGCAGGTGAGTTCTTGCCATCGTGCCGTTTTTCGTGACTAGAGTTTATAAATTGCCTTTGGGAGGAAATGTCAGGCGGATCATTCTTTCCAATTGAAAAAGGTCCAAAGCAGGAGCAAAGCAATAATGAAACTATTCTGACAAAAACGGAAAAGCGATTGGCTCGGTACTAAATCTGACACACACTGATTGTTCTGCTGGACTCCAGTGTTTCAGTCCAGGTTCGGAGGTCTTGCGAGGTCACAGCACTGTATCTCTCAGACCGGTCGCTTTTTAGGACACGGCCAAATAGGAAGGAGAGATTGGTGAGTTGAGCCAAACTACATCAGCCCAGCGGGATCAGACGAGATATTGAGCTTCAGAAAAACAAATCTTGTTTGGCGTTGTAATCTTTCGTCAAACTGAATCAGGGAGGCCACGCTGAGTGCAGCAATCCCACAATGCAATTAGAATCTGACCACTTTATCATGACGCACACCTGATGTTCCCGTGCACACCGCAACTGTTATGTATTAGCGGCGAGCGCAGCTGTCTGAGAGGAGCCTGCTGATATCAGATTACATATGCTTTTCATGGAAATGACAACGTTTGCCCTCACAGGTCCGTATCGCGGCTGACAGCTTTATCAACACGAGAAGACATCGGGAACAACTAAGTCAGTGTCTTCTGACTGCAGATATCATATCAAATCAACAGTACTGATGATTTTTGTGCGAAACAACAGATCTTGTTTCCAGCGCTTTCAGACGCAGATGCGATGTTATCGAGGCACGTCTGGTGAGCGTGATTTCTGATTAGACTGATGTGACTGAGGCTTTATCTCACCTGGCCAGGTTTGGCGTCCTCGCAGATCGACGCCTCGTAAGGAGTGGCGAGTTCGGGAGGGTTGTCGTTCACGTCCAGGATGCGGATGCTCACCGCTGTCTGAGACGCCATGGACTGGTTATCTGAGAAGAAATGGATGAAACCATCACAACCCGACTAATAAGGATGGATATGGATGGATGGATATTTGCCAGAAGACAAAATGCATTCAAGAAACAATTAGCTTAAAAAAATCCTCATATCTTATGCATTTTCCCCCAGTAAAAATATAAAAATATGTATTAAAACAAGAAACAAAAGATTCATTAAGAGTATCATTCTGTTAAGGAAAGTTACTTTCGTGATGGTCCTCACTGTCAGGTTTTCACCACTAGTTTTTGCTATGGAGACTTGTTTACCCTTCCAACATACTGTGATCTGGTTACACTGACATACAGTACAGGCTACAACACGTCACACAACCTGAATGCTGCATCAGTATATTCACAATGGAATCCCAATCACAGGAAACAATGTATCACACATAGAACGTTACATTTGAAACAAAGAATTCTCTTAAAGTATGCACTGGTTGTCATGACGATGGCAGAGTTTACACTGGCCACATCTGTGAGCCCAGAAAAGAACAAACCCAAATGACGTGATTTTGTCTCATTAGATTCCACTGAAGCACCACAGCTGTATTGTGCATGCATTTTTAAAGTAAACTTCATCATGCAGGTTTGACACTGACCCGTACAACACACAGGCCGCAAATGACTGCTGATTAATTAAGACTTAAATGCCCTCAAATAATAAAAAAATAAAGATTGAAGTAATGCATTACACAGTTTGTGTCTGAAGGCACTCCTGATGACTCTCTCTCAGCAGTGAATTCATCAGAAAGACAATTCTTCTGCAACATTTTTGAGAAAATTAACAATTAGCAACGCAACTTCCAAACGCAGACAAATAACTCTATACACAGAGAAATGTAATGATGAGAGCTCACAGTTTGGGGCGGACATAATGTCATAAAAACTGACAAATGGATTCAATATTTGGCTGAAATATAAGATCATGGTCTTATTAAGCAATAATAAAATGGAAATGTTACTGGGAAATGTGTACATAATTAGTTTCATTTAAGTTCATATAAGTAAAATTATCTAGTAATTAAAAAAAGCTCTCTGTGTTGGGGCGACTGATCCTGAGCTAATTTCTGTGCTTCATTATTTCATTAGAAATGTTTTAATTTTCATAAGAGATGCATCTCAGCACCACAGCAGACCATGGATTAAGCCACCATTGTAATTGTAATAAGACATAATTACATTGTTCTAATTAACACCATGTTGCTGTTATGCTTGTGTTTATTTACAGGGATGTACAGTACATGCATGTTATGTAATTCAGCATATGTTAATTAGTGCTGCCTAATTAAAATATGTAGTTTTATTGTCTTGTTTTTTTTTTTTAAACTTTGCCCGTGTTTTATAAAACACAAACATTTCTAAACCCAATGCATTTTTGGAAAACTAAATTCATCCCAAAATCAAAAGAAAGAAAGATAATGTATTCTATAATTATAATGTTATATATTATATGTAATATAGAAAAAAAAAACATAATTAAAAAAATAAAATAATATAATTAAAATAAAATAAAACAATGTGGCATTATTTACTGCTGTGCTGAAAAAAAAAATCAAGTATTTTAAATCTGAAACTAAATTCTTAATGAATTTTGAAAGTAGAAAAGATTAAAAATCAATGCTCAAAAATTAAGAAAAAAAGACACAAACAAACAAATAAATAATATTGCAAAGTATTAATCGTGGAAGTGTTTACTATATTGCCTGATATTATTCTGTGTAAATAATAATAATAATAATAATAATAATAATAATAATAAAACCAAGTATGTTTAGGCATTTAAGACAAATCCAGGTTTTCAGCTAAAACTGAATGTTGAATGAATTTTGAAAGGAGAAAAACTATATCATGTAAAAAAAAAAAAAAAAAATAAAAATCAGAGATGAATTGCTGAAAAAATTAAACAAACAATTTAAATAGCAAAATATTCATCATGGTATTATTTACTATATTGCCTGATACTGTTTTGATTTTAAAAAAATATATATAATAAAAATATATATATATATAAAAAACATTTTTTGTTTTTTGATTTTGGGGTAGAATTGGACACGTTTTTAAGGGACTAACTCAAATAAACCAAGAACAGAATAAGAACACAAAGTGCTGATGAAGTGCAACATGCATAAGGAACAGATTTCTAGTGTATCATTCCCCTAAAGCTAGCAATACTTTCTCTGTGCTCATATAGAGCAGGCATCACATCAGACTTCTATTTTACTAGCAATGTGCGTCTGCGATATGAAGAGAAAGGATTTGAGCAGATTACAGGATGCAGGGCTTCTGTTAGCGGCCCAGCAGATGTTGGACGGCCACATATCTTCATGACATATTACCAGTCAGGCACTATATTAGAAAAGCTGCTCCTCGATCCGGTTTGAAAGCATGTGGCAGAGCTTGGCACGCGACTTACACGGAAATGAAGTCTTATGGGGTTTGGCAGTACGTTAAATCAAAGGACAGGAGGGTGCTATCTCAACGATCCTTGTCTCAAACATGTAGCAATAAACACTGATTGTTAGCAATGCCAAACCACAAATGACAACACAATAATAGATTTTTAATATCAGATAAAGACACCCAATACAATAACATTTATTTGCTGATTAAATGCAGTGTCAACTGAATGAAAACTTTGCATCCTAAAATAAAATAAAAAACTTTTTTTAACAATAATGATTGTGCTGATTTAATAAAAAAGAAAATTACAAGTAAAGTAAAAAATGTAATAATAAAATAAAATATTTTACTATATAAAGTATCCAATTACTATATTGCCTGAAATTATGCTGAAAAAAAAAAAAAAAAAAAAATACAAAAACAAATTAAGTATTGCATTTATTTTAAAACAATTCCTGGCCAGTACAACTTCTTTATGTCCTTACAAGTCACTGGCATTGGACATTCATCTTGTTAATGTGGAGTCATTGCATATACTGTATGTCTAAAAGAAAAAAAAAATTGAATGCATCCTCTTAGTCTTTCAAAATAAGCTGTTATACATAATACTGTGAAATTGCAAAGTTCAAAATGGCGTTGGTGTGAATCAGTTTCTTTGCACGTTGTGAGAAAACATATTTCAATAAAGTCTAAACAATCTTGTATGAGTCATATCCAGTCAAATGTTTGTCTCATAAAAACAAAAGAAAAGAAAGTTCAGATTGCCGCTGGTGCATTTCTGACTCATAAGAGCTCCAGTGGGAGTTACGCGCAGCAGACGAAACCTTCGTGATAGTTGGCACTGAATTAGTCTAACTGACACAGACTGCAGACCTATGGCCTAAATATTAAATTAAACTCGTCTTGTTTTAGCAGCTCTCCCGGTTGCACTAACGTGCCTAATGAGCTTCAAATGTTGTGCAAATTGACAAAACAATACCTCTGTCCTCAACCCATGCCTGAAGACATCAGAGACGTCCAAGAGCAGCAATTTGGCATGAACGCAATAAGTGCATTTTTAGTCTGGACGAGCTTGACTCATTTAAAATAGTGTATAAAGGGCTAAATTTAACTTTGAGAGTAAAAGCACTGCTGCTTTATTTTCACTGCGTCACAGCCTCTCGGACAGACGATGTCAGATGCAATAAACGTCTGTGAACTCGGGTCATCGCTGCAGATGAAATGTGTGAATCATGTTGTTGAACTTCATCTGTCTCCCTCAAGAATAAAACAACCCTGGCCAGTACAGTCAGTTTCTTTCCTTATGAGAACTGCATGCATGGAAACTAAATGCACCATATTTTTAAAAAAATTGAAAAGCTACTACATGTCATGTTAAAATCTGAGACTAATTTTTAAAAAGCAAATCAAATTACAATGAGTGAATGAATGAATGCATACATTTGTTTTTGGTAATATAATTGCAAGTAAACAATATAAATCATGTCTGATGAAGTTTAATAATCCTAAAAACACCATTATTTTCTTAAAATTTCCATTAAAAAGTTTCTTAATCTAATCATTCTTAATAAAATCAATTATTTGAGAAGCAGACTTGCAAGAGACGTTAAGATGTGTTTTTGGAGAATATATCTTCAATTAAGTTAATTTTTTCTAACTCTAATGTCACAAAGTTAGAAAAACAACATAATAATTACATATGTTTATTATCATATACGTTATTATTATTAATATAAATGAAGAGTTGATTCAATGAGTTTGTTCTTAGTAATATATTTTCAACAAAATTGCATGAAATATTAAGACTATAGAGAATATGTCTTGAATTAAGTTTATTTATTGCGCACTTCCGGCTTCACATACAGCTACATTACAGACTGCATGAAAGGCAATATTGAAATGGCACTTTAATACAAGCTGCCAACAGGGTGAAAATATACATTTAATTTTGTTCTTGATGTCAAAACTGCTCATCAAATCAAACGTTATGGTATTTTAGAGGACAATTACTGCATGAATGCATTCAAATCAAGAAAAAAATCAAAATCGAAATGCTGCTGTGTGATGTAGAGAAGCTGAACTCGACCAGCAGCGAAATAAACTGGAGCTACTCCAGTCTTGCTCGCTGTACTTTGGCATTTTCATTAAAAATGAAAGCAAAGAGGTTGGCCGTGATTACAGAAATGTCATTTTTTGTTACATATAAACCCTTCTGTATTTCTAATGGCCGAAAAGGGCAAAATTTTAGAGCAGGAATCTTGAAACGGCTTAAAATCCAGAGAAAGCGCAGTGCAGTTATTTTTCACTCTCCACACCAAATGTCCTTTCTGTCGAGATAAAGACACAACTGTGTTCATAGTATCTCTTTACCCTAAGGGCAAGACATGATGGTTTTTCCTCTATGTATCACCTGAGAAAGACGAAGCGAGTAAGCGAGAGAGAGAGAGCCTGTCTGCAGTTTGATATCATACAGCCTATCAAACGCACAGAAATTATATGTCACTCTTCTTCAGCAGATTGGATTCTGCGGCGAGCCGACGGCCTGCCAGACTTTCTGACAGTAAAACTCCAGTCTGGCAGCATCGTGCCAAGACTTCGCAAAGAAACGGACCTGATAACTCCGTCTGGACAGCAAAGAAATGTTCATCTCCTCAAGTCGATTTTTAGCACTGGAGCGCAGTAGATGTGCGGCTGTGTTTGCCAGGCCTGCTTTAGTAGGACTAAATCGACAGCCTTGAAAAGATTGAAATTGTATTTATTCCCAGCCAACTGAGACAAACTGAACTGCATTTCCGTGCATGACCAGATTTCCCAGATTTTGTCTAAAATATCATATTTACTAATATCGCCAGCAATGGGGGGGCGAAACGCTCGCCGCACATCGATCTGCAAACGTAACTCTTCAATGAACACTCATTACATTCTTGAGTGGAGTGTGAAATTTTAAAATACGAATGTACGAGGGAATTATGAAAAGCGTTTCCAAACTGGCCACTCGATGCCTCATTGCCCAACGTCTCCAAATCCCATGTATTTTGCAGTGAACAAGCACAAGCTGAAATTTGCTGGGAATTTTGATTAAGCAATTGACTTTGCTAAAGCTGCTACTTCCTTTTCTGCAAAAATGACTTTATCTTGGAGCAAAAACCTGGTATTTGTGTCCGAGATTGAGATTGAAGTGCTTTCTCTCACTTTAATACTTAAATACTGGATTTAGAATCAGGACAAATGTGACGTCATGACTTCTCCTTCACATGCCCCGATCTCAAACACTGAAAATAGCATTTATTTGACCAAGATGTACAGTAATTTACCATATGTTTTATACAGAAAGTCATTATAGGGGTAAAAAAATGACCCTTTTTTCTTTTGTTAAGTGCACCTGAGAAAACATGATAAAATTATTTAAAAATGCATTTCATGACTCCTTTAATGTTCAGAAAAGATTCACAGGTCACATCACTAGATGAGAAAATGTGTGAATGTTGTTACATTATATATAGTGTCTGAGTATGCACTCAAACTTTTATTTGTGCATCATTCTTTACAATAAATGACCCTTGCTTAGGTTTTGTTGTCTAATGCAATGACATTCAGACATTTTTTTGGTGTCAGTATACTTGAAAAGCATTGCACAGTTTCTTAAAGGAAAGGATTTTCTTTTTCCCAGAAATGCTAGTTAGTAGCATTGAACTAAAACATACTCGTTTTGATCACACGGGGCATAACCACTTCCCCCCAAACCTGGATAATTTCTGTACTGTTTGGGGATTTTTTTTGCCCCACCTTGTTATACTTGTTACCAGACAAAAATGACTTGACAAAAACAAAAACAACAGCAACAACAAAAATGTAATTGAATACCTTACTATTACCATTTTACATTTCTTGATTGTAGGTCTCATTGATCTTAGCTTATGTATCTCAGTTTGGAGTGAATATTGCAAAATAAATAAATAAACAAATCCACAAATAATGCTTTTTTTCACTCAAAAAATTAAATGCATGAGCTCAGATCAACAAGGCCCATGATCAAGAAATACAAAACCTGTGCTAATTGAAAGAAAACAAGTTGATAAAAAGATTGAGTGCAATATTTGGTTATAATATAGCATGATGAGAGATTTACAAGCAATTTTTACCAAATTAACACCAAGGAGTTTTTGCATAGCACAAGGGTTAAAGCTGATTTCTGCGTCAATCTGTCATGCAAAAACAATGTAAATCACTGGGGTTATTAGTTATGTAGTGGTTTATATGAACACAATAACTGCTTTAGCTTCATTATCTCAGCATATAATACTTCAGCATACACTGTATTAATCTGGAAAGCATTCCTCTCTTTTGACTTTAAATGGAATTAAGTCTCTTTTTCAGGTGGACAGAATTTGGGCCACTTGACTGAAACTCACTTGCGATTGATGGAGTGAAGTAATCAGGGTTTGTACCTGCTTCTACCACGGTAACGGTGATGTTGTGCCAGCCGGCAGTTTCCCGGTCCAGGATCTTTCCCAGAGTGATGGCGCCTGTTACAGCATCGATGTTAAAGATCTGCTCCTGGTCTGTGCTCCGCTCTATAGAGAACCTGGGAATGAAGCACGAAGAAGGGTTTATTTATGTCATCCACTCGAAAACTGCCATTTTTCTGTTTAATATCCTTTCCCTTAGAAAAAGTGGAGTGGGGGGACAAGCTCTAAAAAGGATACAAAAACGAACAGACTGAGATTGAAACTGGAAATCTAGACTTCCAACACAATGTAAGGGTTATTAAAGTTGACTAAAACCATAAAACTAAATCCATTTTGTTACTTCTAGTCATGATTTGTGAGGACAAAGTAGAGTCAGTACTTCTTGAAACAAATGATTACTTTTTCACACAAAGTCCTTTGATAAACCAAAATATATTTACATCCCATGTGGAATAATATAAACAGCACTGAGCAAGATGAGGCGACAAAGAGATGAGGATTTTGTAATTTTCCCCTCTGACTCGCTGTACTCTCCTCATTTTTTTTTTAAAACCCTTGAGGGTTTAATGTCAGCTTGTGCAGTTTTAGACTTTATATGGAATACAAATTCATATGAATTAATTCACTTCTTATTTTACCTTGCGCTTATTACTCTGTGCCAATAGGTTGAGGCGGCACCTTGGAAAAAGTTAAACTGCCCAAAGGGAGACGGAAGAAAAGAAGCTATTAAAGTCGAGGTGGAGAACATCCTGAATTTAGGCCGTGGAAAAGATTTTTCAACTACATTATTCTTATTGGCTTTTAATTGTCATGGAAGCACAACCACAGAGCGTTTATATAAAAAAAACCTCCATTAGTTCATCATCTTCATCAATTAATAAACTACTGCATTAAAAAAAAACATTCCTCATCTATGAATCGACAAAAACAAATGCTTAAACTGAAACAAAAACTGAAATATTATTTAGTTTGCCATTCATGCCAGCCTGGGAATAATAAGTCTGGTTGCTTAGAAAACTAACAGCTCAATGCTGTCCTTAAAATCGACGTCAGCCAAACACTTTACGTTAACATCTTGTGAAGACCAAAGAAACAAATCAATCACTAAGACATTTTTAACAAACCATAGCTTCTGGCTAAACTATGAGTCCATGATCCATAATATCGCTTCTTCCAGTGAAAAAGTGGTCTGGTCTGAATCAGGAGAGAAATCTGCACAGATCAAGCGCTGAGCCAAAACAGCTCTAAACAAATATGTGGCTGGATTTTGATATTAGATAACAGGAGATAGACTGTTTCACTGCACTGTAAAAAATAAAAACCTCTCCAACTCAAAATTTTCTAGTGACTGGTTACATCTAAATTTTCAATTGGCCTAATTGAATTTACAAAATTAAATTCACACTAATTCAATTTGGCCAATTGAAACATTTAGATGTGATCAGTCAATAGAAAAATTTGAGTTGCAGTGGTCTGCATTTTTTTTACAGTGTAGAGGAAGCTTTATTATGGATTATGGATTCTTATTTTGGTGAGAAGCAATGTCTTGAAGTTAAAAACAACTTAATGATGAATTTGTTTCCTACAAACACACAGCTTTTTTCTTCTCCAGATGTTAACTGATGGACTGGAGTGCTGTGGATTACTTGTGGATTATTGTGATGTTTTTATCAGCTGTTTGGACTCTCATTCTGACGGCACCCATTCACTGCAGAGCATCCATTGGTGAGCAAGTGATGCAATGCTACATTTCTCCAAATCTGATGAAGAAACAAACTCATCTACTTATTGGATGGCCTGAGGATGAGTACATTTTCAGCAAATTTGCATTTTGGCGTGAACTATTCATTAAAGTGAGCTTATACTTAAACAAGAAAAATCTGCCAATGGGGTAAGAAAAAAAAAAAAACTTTATTTAAAAAAAAAAAAAAAAAGAAAATTAGTTTTTTTAACCCATTGGCAAATATTCATTAATGTTTTAAGCACAAAGTCCCTTAATGGATAAAAAAATAAATGCATGTGTCTCAAGTAAATGTATCTTGATTCAAGAATGCTTAGCTTTTTTTACGGAAAAACAAGACAAAAAATATTTTTAGCATGTAATTTCTTGCAGTGTCAAAAGAAAAAGAAAATAGAAATTTAAATGTAGAACAGGTATCAATGTCTCTTGGAGCTCATAAAATGGCACAGCCGAAGGAAAACATACAAATATTTCCTGTCCAAATAGCAGGAGTGTGTTTTTCCAGCAGGTATAGTGCTCTCCGAGGGCTTCACCTGCCGGCTGTCCCGCTGGTATTGGGTGGTACGGGTGCGGGAGAGAGTGATGGGGCTCTGGGCAAAGCCCCTGTTTGCTAGCTGAGTCCAATGGAGATAATTAAAGTGGTACCGATGGGCATGGGCCCCACGCCATGCACCGATGTGTGCCAGCCAACCAGCAGAGTTTCCTGCCACTGTGCTGTGCTGTGCTTTATAACACCTGGAGCACTTTGAGCGCAGCCTCATGCATTTTTAATGGAGGTAATTTGCAAAGGCTATGTGTATGTGTGAGAGAGAGACTATACGGCCAGCCAAAGCCTTTTACTTCCCTTGTGCATTACCTTTGAGCTGCGGCAATGAGTAAATCATATTTCTGTGCTCTGATGGCTCTGGAGAATAAAAAGCTCTATCAGGATGTCGAACTGCGTGACCAAAATGCAGGGCAGGCGTCTTTGATAATGGAGAGGGTTCGCTACACAATTCAGATGGAGCAGACGCGGACCACCTGCAGTCCGTTTACTGACTGTCTGATGGATGTTATACACAAAAATAGAAATTAATCTAACAAATTTAGTTTGACTAACAATTTTTTATTTATTTTTTTAATTCCAAGAGTAACAGAACAAGGAGGTGTCTAGAAACAAATGATCACTGCCAAAGATGATCAGATAGTGTCATCAAAAATGAAAAAGCAGGTCTTAATTTGTGCTGGAAAAAGATGGATCCAGCATCTCCAGAATTGAATGTGACATATATTTTGTTGGATATGCCACCTCAAATGCCTCTGAAAAAAAAAAAAAATCCAGGACCTGTACATTTAAAATAATGCTATTGTCAGCTGAAACTAAAACTTTTTTTGTTCCTTTGGTCAATTGAAAAAAAAATAAATAAATAAATAACATTAAATTAAATTAAAAAAAATAAAATTCAAAATGTTGCATTAGCAAAGGCTAAATAAAGATAATTTTAAAATAAAAACAATAACAAAACATTGAACAACATACTAAAAAAACTTTAAAAATCTATTAACAAACAATGTGTAATAATAATAATAATAATAATAATAATAATAATAATAATAATAATAATAAAATTGTCCATTATCTGATGTATATATCTTGTGCATCTCTGTCACAATTTGTAAGAGATTTCTGTACTTCTGTACCCAGTTTTTAGGAGTGCTTCTCCATCTCAGATTATTATTGCAGTTTAATCTATTCCAGACAAGCCTGCCTCTTAAAGGCATATAAAAACAAACTGTGCTCAATCACTTAACATGTCAGTCACGCTGTCTCTTCCCACATAAGCGTGCCGTTTCTGGCCAGAATAAGCTGCAATGTGAACCAGACTTTATGGCTGAAGTCACAGTTCTGGACACGCAAGACTACACAACAGCAGACAGAAAGTTTTTGCGACTGAGCAGACATTTGACATTCTTCCCAAGGCCTGGAGGTGGAGAAGCTTTTCTGACCGGCATGCATGTGTGTGTGCGTGCGTGCATGCGTGCGTGCGTGCGTGCGTGTGTGTGTGTGTGTGTGTGTTTGTAAAGAAGGATGGCAGGTTGATAACTATGTGTGCCAAGATGCCCATAGTGTAATGGGAAAAGCCTCAGGCCAGCACATTCCAAGAGCCACACTTTGTTACGCTTCCGTGACTCGATATATCTCCAGTAATAGGCTTCTCAATGGAGGAAATTGATCCTTGTCTAAACTAAGAAGAAGTGGACTGTGGCCAGGGTGTGAAAACACACAAATACACACATAAACAAACTGTTTTGCCTTTTCACTTTATTTCAGTGTGGCTCACAGTCACTGAAGTTGTGCATTGTGATAAAATAGCTGATAAAGCACTGTCGCTGCCAAGCTTAATGATGTATTTAAATTCAAAGCACCTGTAAGATCTATAGCTGCAGAGTTGTGCAACAAAGTTTTGCCCATGCAACAATTTTTCTAGAAATGTCTGGGCATATTACTGCTAAATATTTCAGGCCTAAAGTCCTGTGTTTCCTTAACGTGATTTATACAGAAATCATTCTAGTATGTTGATTTGCTGCTCAAGAAACATTTCTTCTTATTATTGATGATGAAAGCAGTTGTGCTGCTTAATACTATAACATTATAAACATCTTTACTGACACTTTTGATCAATTAAATGTGGCTTTGCTGAATTAAAGTATTTTTTTATTTTATTTTCTTTGAAAAAAAAGTGGCAAAAACATGGCAAAATTACTAAAACTTACACTAAAAATAAAAATATAATATTTAAAATATTAATAATAGCTATACATTCTTTAAAAGCATTTAAATAATACAAAAACGGTAATTAATATTTCTTTTTTTTCTTTCTAAATAAAACTGACAATATAATAATAGCTATACATCATATAAAAGTATATAAATAATACTAAAATAACAGTAATTAGTAATTTTTCTTTCTTTCTTCAAAAACAAAAAGACAAAAGCACAACAAAATTACTAAAACTTGCAAATAAATAAATAAATGAAATTAGCTTTACATTCTATAAAGGTATATGAATAATACCAAAATAACAAAAAAAAAAAAAAAAAAAAAAAAAAAAAAAAAAAAAAAAATAAAAAAAAATTATAATGCTGGCAATATTTCTGTAAAATGTGAAACAAATGAAGTACTGCTGTTGCAGTTGCTAATATCATATGTTAAGTCTGTCATATCTTATTATATAGACACACAAACCACAAACATGTTGAAAACCTCTGACCCAAATAGTAGCATGTGTGTGTGTGTGTATGATTTATTTATTAATATAAAGATGTACAGATTATTTATGGGCTATACTGTACCTGACAGGGACGTTATCCATATCCGGGTCTTTGGCAGTCACAATCCCGACCAGCGCGCCCAAGCGAGCGTCTTCCTGAACCTCCATGATGGTGCCGCTGGGAGGGATGAAGATGGGAGGCTCGTCCACGTCCGACACACTGACCCGCACGATGGTTTGGTCCCGGAAAGAGCCGAGATCCACGAAACGAGGGTCTGCATGTTTGTTCACAGCCTCGACGACCACATTATGTGTGCGCTTGTTCTCAAAGTCAAGAGGCTGAAAGAGACATTTAGAAACTACTGTATAAAGACTATAAAACACAAATTACTAAGGCTCTGAATGATCAGCATGATCAGCACTGCTGTTAAACGTGTCGCACACTATCTACTACATGCCTTCTGCCGTCTGACTGATTGTTTATGATTTTTAGCAAGTAAAAGGCCTTTTAGTATAATTGTCCAGCTTCGGCTGGAGCTTCTCGTGTCAAATCTTTATCTGATTTTGATCAAGTAAAGGTCAGAATAACTGCAGTAATATCTCCAGATGAACTCTTACTGGACTGAAGCAGCTCAGCTTTACTTGATTCTCCATCAATCATGTTTTAGAGTCTCAAATCTGATCCATCAGGATCTTTTGAGGAGCGTTTGTTTCCAGAAGCTTTACTTTCATTGTTCCTCAGCGGAGGAATGATCTTCACAAGCCTCCAGAACATCTCACATCTTCTGAGGAGCCTTTATTTCTTCATCTCTCAATCACTGCATTATATGTTTGGATCATTTCAATCTCATTTTATCAAGACAGATTATTGGAGATATAGAGCACAGACTGATATTTATTTGCATTTTTTTTTTTTTTTTTTACATATTTATATGTATGTTAGATTTTAAGTACACTTATGTATATTAAACACTTCTGGTACTGTGTTGAATCAGCACTTGATGTTAAAAATCACTAGCTAACACCAAAATCCACCACATGGCCACATGTGACGGCCAGGACGCCCTTCAGAGCATGAAATGGCACAACTGAGAGGTCTTCCATCTACCTTTTTGATGGTGATAACGGCCTCCTGTGTGTCTCCGTCAGTCGAGACTCTGAACAGCTCTCCGCCCTCCTCGTCTTTGATCAGGTAACTCATATCCGTATTCTCGCCTGATGTCGCTGCATCTGTCGCGATCACCCGCCCGATCGGCGTCCCGACGGCTGCACCCTCTGAGACCGAAAACTGATACATCTCTGTGAGGGAAAGAGAGGATGTTACTTTCATGATGGTTTCCATTCATGTTGACACACTGTGGTGAGAATGCATGCATGTTAGGGCTGGGGAATACAGCAAAATAAAAAAAATCCTTTTGATGATATTTAAATATTAAATAATAAATATATACCGTGAAATATTCAGTTTCTCGGTATGTGTGTATTTGCTCTGAATGGTTTAAATAGGTTGCTTTTCTTCACTTAAAAGTAAAAGAAAAATGTTAAAATATTTTTTGCACCATTTTTCAGTAAATTAACAGAAGAGGGAAAATATACATTTTATTATTTTAATTTTATAGACACCAATATAACAATGCATAGCAAAATAACTCTTCTGCTCATCAAGGCTGCATTTATTTAATTAAAATTTCAGTAAAAGCATTAAAATTTTGAAATATTATTGCAATTTAATATAACTGTTTTCTATGTGAATATCTGTTAAAATATAATTTATTTCTGTGATGTGCAGCTGTATTTTCAGCATCATTACTCCAGTCTTCAGTGTCACATGATCTTCAGAAATCATTCTAATATGCTGATTTGCTGCTCAAGAAACATTTCTGATTATTATCAATGTTGAAATATTGATCATTTTTGTGGAAAATGTGATACATTTTATTTTTCAAGATTATCTGATAAATAGAAGGTTCAACAGAACAGCATTTATTTGAAATAGACATCTATTGTATCATTGTAAATGTCTTTAATGTCACTTTTACTCAATTTAATGTGACAAAACCTTATCTGATCCCACTAAACAAAACCATACTGATCCCATGAATGGTGTGCATAGATTTTATATTAAATCAATGAATGATTCACAGGCACCTTCTGAACACGTTTCTTATGTAATGTAGGCAATATACCTGAGTGCAGTATGTGTCATAACGGAGTAAAACAATCTTCAAAGCACATATCATCTCTTAACCTCAGAGCTCATGCTACATCCATCTAGAAAGATTTATCCATAATCATTAAGAATCAGTTTCTCTATGGAGAAAATGAATGGTCTGTTCACATCCAGAAGTCGAATGTCGCACTATTGAATTTGAAGCTGTTTTAACAGCAATGCAACACAATGTCAAACCTCCCTTTAATCGGCAATATACCTGAGTGCAGTATGTGTCATAAATGTAATGAAGGCAATATACCTGAGTGCAGTATGTGTCATAACGGAGTATAAAGATTTCAGTTGGGTCCACAATACAAAAAGCAGCTTAATGAATTAGATCCTAAAGCAAAACTTGCATAAAAGAGGCTTTTGTGGAAAATGAAAGGGGAAGAAAGAGGAGAGAGTCATCGAAATATGGAGAAAAACAGACATCAGGGCATATGAGACAGTATTACAGCGAGTCTCTTTGCTGTAATAAAGCTAATGCTGCTTTTCCTCTGGAGGAAATGGAAAAGGAGGATGGAAGACCAGCAGAAAAGGGAACATAATACCCCAATGTGTTGCATTGCTCTTTATACGCTGCGGCTGCAAACACACACACACACACGCACACACGCACACACACACACACACAGTCTTGCTTCCAGACATGAAATGTATTAAAGCGTTGGCCATGCGGTCCACTCTGATGTGAGCAATGAGACAAAGTGCTTTTTATTTGTCTGAGCCTGTGATGTGTATTACCTCCGCTCTGGCCTCCGATACGATATATAAGTCAAACACACGCGTGCTGACTATAGCATAATATCTGTCTGGTGTAATGCCTGAAAATAATATTAAACATACACATCCAGTACCATTTGAAAATCCCATTACATGATTTATAATATTTTATGAATCAGACATTGTGATGCAACACTGGGAGCATTGCAGTGTATATAGGTTTGCTATGATTACATTTAGTCTCCTAATCTAGAATAAGCAAAATTAAAATAAAATAAAGTAAAATAAAGTAAAAATATAGATAAAATAAAATTTATATACAGTATATACCACTTATATGCACTACCACTCAAAAGATAAGGCAAATGCACTATATACTGGGAAAAATAAAAATAAAAAAATAATAATGATTACTTTCATTCAGCAAGGATGCATTAAATTGTTCACAAGTGACAGTAAAGACATGTATGATGTTACAAGAGATTATATTTCAAATAAATGCTGTTCTTTTGAACTTTCTATTCATCAAATAATCCTGAAAAATGAAATGTATCACAGTTTCCACAAAAATATTGGGCAGCACAACTGTTTTCAACATTGATAATATTTAGAAATGTTTCTTGAGCATCAAATCAGCATCTTAGAATGATTTCTGAAGGTCATGTGACACTGAAGACTGGAGTAAAGATTGCTGAAAATTCAGCTTTGATCACAGTAATAAATTGCATTTTACAGTATATTTATATAGAAAATAGACTGTAGTAATATTTCACAATTTTGCTGTTGTCAACTTAACACTAAGATCAACCTATACAGAACAGAAGCTATTACAGAAATAGAAATCCCTGCCAAAAAAGTTCTTTCAGCCAGTGTAGTCATTTCGAGTTTCGACTGGGCTTGAATGTTTCTGACCAAACACATACGACTGACAGGACGTTTGATAGACCTTCAGAACTGACAGCAGAGGTTTAGTGGTATTCACACTCAGCCATTTGCAGCAACAAAGAAAACATCAAAACTTTTGTCATCATTTACATTTAAATAAACTTTAACAACAAAACTTATATTCATAAATTAATATTTCACACAAAAACAAAAATTTTCTATATAGCTAACGGAACAGTTCACTCAAAAATTAAAACTGGCTGAAAATGTGTTCACCTTCAGGCTATCTAAGAAGTAGATGAGTCTTTTTCTTCACCAGATTTGTAGAAATGTAGCATTGCATCACTTGCTCTGCAACGGATCCTCTGCAGTGAATGGGTGCCGTCAGAATGAGAGTCCAAACAGCTGATAAAAACATCACAATAATCCACAAGTCATCCACAAGTCGAAGATCCACGCACTCCCAGTCCATCAGTTCACATCTGGAGAAGACAAAAGCTGTGTGTTTGTAAGAAACAAATCCATGATTGAGCCTGTTGCTTCTGGCTAAAATACACATATTTGTTTAGAGCTTGAAGAAAAATGCCTCAATGATGTATTATTATTTCAACATGACTCAAACCAAATTAAATAAAAAAACCTAAATAATTGCTATAATACCCAAATGAATCTAAAGAAAAATAACAAAAATGACTCAATGATGGATTTGTTTTTTATAAAAATGCAGCTTTTGTCTTCTCCAGATGTGAACTGATGGACTGGAGTGCTGTGGATTACTTGTAGATTATTGTGATGTTTTTATCAGATGTTTGGGCTCTCATTCTGACGGCACCCATTCACTGCAGAGCATCCATTGCTGAGGACACTGATGCAATGCTACATTTCTCCAAACCTGATGAAGAAACAAACTAATCGTATTCTTGGATGGCCAGACAATTTTCATTTTTGGGTGAATTACTGCTTTAAAACAATAAGCATCAGAGTCAGGCTTATAGACCTATCAATACAGAGTGTGAGTACTGGATATAGCAATCAAGCATCCAATGGAGACTGGAAAAACACAAATAACCAATTAACCACTTTTTTCTCTTTAAATGAGACTATAAAAAGTAGATGAATGTTCAACAGCAAATGCAAATAGCAAGATCCGTCTCACAGCCTTCATGTGTCACTTCCAAAACAAAAAACTATAATATTTTTCCAAAATTTTATATATTTAAAAATAGTCTCTCTCTTGCTCCACATTCTCTTATAACAGACAAAAAATCTGCTTTATTAGTTTATAATACCTGAACTGTCCATTCAATGAATCCACCGCATTAGTCGTCTCAAAGAAAGCTGTGCTGTTCAAGCATTGCAGGGTGTCAGTGCAAAACTGACATTTTTTTACCATCTGGAATTTAAAGTCTTTTGAGCACTTAAACAAATCATTTGAAATATTAATAATTACAAGACTTGTATCAAGGTTGCCTCTTCAGGTGCACAGAGAGAGCTCTACTTTTCATCGATTGAAAGAAAGATGAAATTCAATAAAATATAATTATTATTTGAGACACTTAAAAAAATGCAAGCAAAAATTTGAATTGTTTCCTTGACAGTTAACTGAAATAAAATAAATTGAAGCTTAATAACTAAAACGTACTAAAACCAAAATAAATAAATAAAGCTGAAGAGAAATATATAATATTTATATAAATCCTAATCAAATAACAAAATTACTAAAACATATTTAAAAATTAAAATAAAAACTGAAAACATAAAAAGATCATTCAAAACACTAATAAATGCTACAATAGTATAAATATTACTAAACTAATTGGCCAACTAACTTAAAGCTAAAGTTGAAGAACTAAAATTATACAAAACTGAAATAAGAATAAATTAAAGCTGAATACAATATTCATCATAATGCTATTTATTCATTCACTTATTTATTTATTTTAAATGCACAAACTTAAAAATGACAAGAGCACAACACTAAACTTAAAAATAAGCAAAAGTTGAAAATCCAAAAAACTAGTTCAAAATATCAATAAATGCTACAATAGTATACAAATGATGCCAAATAACACAAATTTGAATTGACAAGTAAGTCTGAGCCATTGCGATGTTAATAAATGAGACCTTATTGTAAAGTGTTACTCAATCATTAACCTTTATAGACTGGAAATCACAGTTTTTAATGAGGATGTGCTCAAGAATCTGACAGATGGCTGTTCTGTGGACAGTGTTCAAGCCCAAGGACACGTCTGATGGCATGCAGCTGACTGACGGCTGATATAAAGCGCACTCACTCTGAGGGAAGCGCGGAGGGTTGTCATTAACATCCGTGATCACTATGGTCACTGTGGTGGATCCGGAGAGGCCGCCCATTTGGCCTGCCATATCTGTTGCCTTGACAACCAGCTCATAGCGGTCCTGCGTCTCCCGGTCCAGATCCGCCACGGCCGTCCGGATCACTCCTGAAGATGAAGAAAGAGGAGAGAGATGGAGGTGGATTGACGGGTGTTTAAAGGTCACAAAAACACCAACACATGTCTCAACCCACCAATATTACCAATTATCACTCCAAAATTAACATAAATACAAAAAGACTTGTTAACCATTTGAAGAGAAGATGATATGAATAGAAATATAGGAGATCTTGTTACTCATTTGAAATGATAAATGCCATGAGATTTAGTAGGCGAGCAGGTCACCAATTTCACATAAGCTGCGTTCACACCGCCAGCGTTTGGGACTGAAATAGTCCAGCCGCACAATATTTCATAAACGTGGATCTGTGTGAACAAGCAACTGATGTGAAGCTCCTTTTTGAGATTCGTAACAATTAAACATTTGCATTTTTACCCAAACCAAACTATTAAAAATATATATATATTTTTTAATTGAAATGAAGCTGAAATAAAATAACACTATTAATATTAGATGCAAAACCAGTACTTTAAAAAAAAAAAAAAAAAAAAAAAAAAAATTAAGTGAAAATTAGAAATGTTGCCTTGGCAATTAACTGAAATAAAATAAGTTTAAACAGAAAAATACAAAAAAAAAAAAAAAAAAAAAAGCTGAACAGAAATATAAAAAAGCTTAAACTAATAAAAATAAAAAAGCACATAAAAATACTAAAACTTAAAAAAAAATGAAAAAAAAAATACAAAAAATAGAATATAATAGTATATATATATATATAATTTATGGAAATATTAAAAGAAAAGAAAGAAGCTAATACAAATGTATATATATATATATATATATATATAGATTAGCCAAAAGCGCATAACAAAAAAACAAAAAAAAACAAAAAAACTAAAAATATATATATAATTTATGGAAATATTAAAAGAAAAGAAAGAAGCTAATACAAATGCCAAAAGCGCATAACAAAAATACTAAAACTTACACTACAATTAAAATGAAATATAAAAGGCTAATCCAGAATATTAATAAATACTATAATTAAATAATAAACTAGAGATAATAGATTAATAACAACAACAATAATAATAATAGTAATAATAATAATAATA